>NW_015386333.1:2147198-2158074 GCF_001527695.2 Protobothrops mucrosquamatus
AGCGGGCCTGACCTAGGGTGAATTTTAAATAGGGATAATTTTTAATGATTTTAAATAGTCACAGCCACTAATATTTGGATTTTAATTGGTTTTTAGAAGGGGTAATTCTGTATATTGTTTTAACATGCTGTGAGCCGCCCTGAGTCCCATGGGGAGAAGGGCGGCATATAAATCTTGTAAAATAAATAAAATAAATAAAAATAGGACCCAGGAAACTCTTCTCTGTTACTGCTCCTGCCTTCTATTTACCATCCTGATTTCAATCAAAAAAGTTCCTAAAATCTATTTTATCTATTCACATGCTTTGGGCTATCTTAGATGATGAGAGTCTCAAGAATACACCAAACCTTCTGTATCTGATAGTTATTGTCTGCCATCCAGAATTCACTTTGAATTGGATCGTCTTACAAATGAAATAAATAAAATTCCCATAAGTATGCAGGACTGAAATATTTTCTGTGTTTCAAATTCAGAATGTATCTCAACTGGCAGAGCTAACTTAGCAGAATGCTTTTGCAGAGGATTTGTTACTACCATGTTTCCCCGAAAATAAGATCTATCCCCAAAATAAGCCTAGCTTGATTTTTACATGTGCACCCAATATAAGCCCTACCCCAACAATAAGCCCTAGTTTTGGGGTGAGGCGCATGGGTAAAAAGCAAGCTGGGTGGGGGTGGGTGGAGCTGCCCCATGTGCCCTGCACCTGCTTACCTTAGGACCACTGCAGCCAGGCCTCCCACACCCCGACACCTGTTGCACTGTTATTTGAGTTCTGTGGCCGCTTGCGGCTGCACACCACATGGCACATCACATTGGCAGCAGTGCAATCAACGTGACAAGCCTCGCGGCCTGCCGCAAGTGGCAGCACCGGCATAATCACAATGCACAGTGCGGCCTCCTGCTGCGAGCAACAGCAGTGGCACAATTGGCATGATGAGGCTCACAGTCTCTTGGTGCGAGCAATGGCACCGGCATGATTGGCACATGCAGCCGCAGTGCAATGCATCATGTGGCGTGCAGCCGCAAGCAGCCGCAGAAAAACTGAAGCAGCGGTGCAACAGGTGTCGGGGCATGGGAATTCCTAAGGTAAGTGGGTACAATAATCCCCCCAAAATAAGACCTGGTGCCCCTTTTGGAGGCAAAGAAAATATAAGACTGGGTCTTATTTTCAAGGAAACACGGTATCTGTACATTGCTAAATGTTTTGTGCCTGTCTATCTGTAACCTTCATAGGGCAACAAATTTTGAACAAACGTATCTCAAATGGGTTAACCTATAAAATGCCAGGACCTGTTACTCTCATGGGTATGAAAAATGTGAAATCTATGGCTGCTTCACTGTTGCTTGTTATTGCTGCTTCAGTGCCACTTCACTGCAGCAGTCAGCCATGGACACCTGATTGTCATTTCCAATGCTCCCTGACATTGTACCACAGTCAAGGCTTTCTGGTGTTTAGCTACTCCAAGTTTTGTTAAGTATGTCCAGGGCTTTTTTTCTCATAGAATTCCAGCACCTTTTTTTTTTTTTTTTTTTTTAGAAAAAAAGCACTGAGTATGTCATACAGGAGACAAAGTACTCAGGCTTCCTGGCAATAAAGGTTGGATCTGGTTAGATCTAGTTGTGTTCTGTGTCTGTTACATGCTGTTTGGCCTGATTGTACTCACTGCTGAGTAGAAGACCTGGAGAAAAATCCAAGGACCAAGTTTTAGTTTTCCATTGCCTGTTTCCATGTAGACTGAAAATCACACTAATGGTTAATGGGACATGGCCAAAGGGGAAAAATAGATAGTTGAATATGGTCACCTACACTGTAACCTCTACTGTGATGAGCCTGTGTCTAGTCCAGGCTGGCATTAGAAACACATTGTGGGACTTGAAAGGCCATTCTTAGAAATTTGGATTGAAAATTAAAAAAGGAGTCTCAACTGGACACCACTCAGAAATTGTGCCTAGCTTTGAGTGCTACAGGTATATAGCGGCCACTTCTTGTGTTGAGGAATTTAAGGATGGTAGATGAGCTCTTCCGTGCATCTTCAGCAACTTATTTCCTATGGGGCTTCCTACTGCTGGCAGAATGTAGGACTATTCCCAAGTCTTTGAAACAGGAGACCTGCTGGAGTCCTTATTTATGGGAAGTTGGCAGAGAGCATAAGCAATGGAGGAACTGGCAGGGAAGGTTGCAAGCTGCTTGGGTAAGTCTCCCTCACCACACAACCTCACCAACTCCTCTGCTCTTATGCACGCTTCTGCCCCTATGCAGCTTCCAGCCCATGTTTCACCTCAGTTTGCGCTTCCCAATCTGTGCCGCACCTCTTGTGCATCTCCACACACTCTTCCTGACCCATGCTGCACCTCTTGCAAATCTATCCTGACCTACACTGTGCCCCTATGCACATTCCTCAGACCCGCAGACTTCTCATTGGTAAGGCATGTGGAGGTACATGAGAGCTATCATGTCAGTTGGGAAGATCCAAGGGGTGTGTGAGAGACACTGTGGAGGTCCAGGTGAGTGTGCAAGAGTGCACAAGAGGTACCATGCAAATCAGGGAGGTTGCAAAGAGGTGTAGCATGGATTATGGAGGCTACAAGAGGTGTAGTATAGTAAGGGTCACAGAAGGTATGTAACTGTTCTTCTTGTGCCATATCCGTTATCGGACGTTGGCGATCATTTTGGCGATCCTGTTTTTATCAGCAGTCGCACGAAAAAGTGCTGCTGAGTTTTGTCCAAACCAGTCCCTTAGATTTTGAAGCCATGATGTTCTTCTTCTGCCTGGAACTTGTTTGCCTTCAATCTTTCCCTGGAGGATTAAATGGAGTATGCCATATTTTTCTGGGTGTCGCATCACATGTCCGAAATATTCTAATTTTCATTTTTTAATTGTTTTGATGATTTCCCTTGGCTTTCCCAGGCGGCCTATCACCTCCTCATTTCTGATCTTGTCAACCCATCTTATACATAACAGCCGCCTGTAAATCCACATTTCAAATGCTTCTAGTCTCTTCAGGTGGCCTTCTGTCAGAGATCAACTCTCTACTCCATAGAACAGGATAGAAAAAATATAGCATCTGACAAGCCTGATTTTCAGTCTTAGGCTTATGTCGTGACTGCAGAAGACTTTTTTCATTTTGCAGAATGCTGTTTGAGCTTTCTCTATCCTTGTCTTTACTTCAGTGGTCATATCCCAGCTTTCATGTAGATTAGAACCGAGGTGCATGATCCTTTCAACTTTTTCTAGTGGTATTCTTTCTGAATTTATTGGTGGTAAATTAACGGGTTGTTTGCTGACAACCATGATCTTGGTTTTTGAGGTGTTAAGCTTCAAGCTGTATTTTTCAGATATTTCTGTGACTCTGTTGATGAGGAACTGAAGGTCTTCATGCTTACTGGCAAGCAGAACTGTATCGTCAGCATATCTTAACTTGTTGATCCAAACACTGTTTACTTTGATGCCAGTATCAATATTCTCCAGTGCCTCGTTGAAGATTGACTCAGAGTAGATATTGAACAACAATGGAGACAGAATACATCCGTGTCTGACCCCTCTTCTTATTTCTGCATCAGCTGAGTATTTTTGGCCTAGTCTCACATTTGCTACCTGATGCCAATACAGATTCTTTATGATTTGGATGTCTTTGTCATCTAGTCCCCCTTATTTCAGGATTTCTAATAGTTTGCTATGTCTTATTTTATCAAAAGCTTTTTCAAAATCAATGAAGCACATGTAAACATTGTGATTGACATCTCTACAAAGCTGTACAAGAACTTGAACGCTGAATAACACATCTCGTGTACCAAGATTGTTTCTGAAACCAAATTGTGTGTTACCTAGACGCTCTTCAATTTTGTTGTATATTCTTGTGTGAATTATTCTCAGGAATATTTTCAGGGCATGATTCATTAAGCTTATTGTTCTGTATTTGGTACACTTCTTTGCATTTATTTATTTAACTGTTAGATAAGTAAATACAGTAATGCTGAAACAATGATCCAACAAGTGATAGATTGGTGAAAAATAGTTGTTTCATATGGTTCCTAATATTTGTCTTGCTTCATTTGTGCACACTGCAATACAAAGTATTGTCATAAATGTATTGCCATATATATGTGTGCGTGTGTGTATATATATATAATTTATTATTTATAATATGTGTGTGTGTGTGTGTGTGTGTGTGTGTATTCAATAATATACAATCTTCAAACTCCGGGAGGAATATAAATCAGCTGTTTATTGTTAAAAAAATAAAAAAAATAAAAGCAACTATTTACAATACTAAAACAAACTTAGCTTTCGCTGATCCACTGTCAGCGTCTTCAGAGTGAAGTGTTGGGGGTGGAGAGATCTCTTATAAGCCTTGATAACCTAGTTTCTTACTCATTGACTGTGTGATAGGGCCATTCGTCCTGACTGACCGTAATTGCCTTAACTGTCCCGCCTCCCCTTGTTTGCACTCCAGTTCCACAACTTCTCTCCCTCCTCTCCTTGTCCATCTTCTCCTTCCTGGTGTTGTTGCCGTTGGTGTGCCTTCTAGCCACTCTCCCGCACTCACTTTGGGCTGTGGGTCAGCAGGCAGCCCAGCTGATTGCAGACAGATGGGACGGAAGGACAGGGCAGGGCTGCATGCACACACACTCAGACATGAGGGGAAACTGGGGAAAATAGAACTCATGATGACAAACAGTGGAAGACAGGAGCAACAGGCAGATAAATGGAATGGAAGAGAGGGGAACAGCAGCGAAAAGACACCTGGAATATTGGATCCGGACCCGCGGCCCAAAGTGATACATATGTATATGTATATGTGTGTGTGTGTGTGTTGAGAAAAATAGTCAAACACCGGGATAAAAATAAAAACAATTGTTTAATAAACTAATAACTGTTTGATAAACTTAGCTTTCGTCGGCTAATTGCTGACGTCGTCAGAGTGGAATGCCGGAGGTCCGAAAGCCTGCTTATAAGACAGGCAGTTTGTGCGATCTGCTCATAGAACGCGTTACTGGTCTACCTGCCCCAGTTGACCGTATTGCTTCTAATAGTCTCACATCCGTCTGTATACTCGTAAGCTCGGGGATCATCGCCTCTCTTGTTGCTCTCTTTGCCCGCCTTGGACGTATCTGGGTACACATTGCTATAGGATGGTCCCCCAGTACCTCCTGTCCTGTGGCCACCCCCCTGTTGTGAGTGTGGCACCCCGCCTCCCATCATTGGCTCCTGTACGAATCATGCTGGGGATTTCTCCCCTTTGCCGGTCGTGGTTCTTTGCTGTTACATGAGACAGTGGTTCTGGTCTTGCGCAGGCTGTGCCTGTTGCACTCATTGTGAGTTGTTACGCTGTTGTTCCCACTTCCTTAGTGCCGTATAAGCAGGCAGTAACTCTATGTGGCGATTAATTGAGTGCTCATCCGACAGCCAAGCCTCCTTCAGTAACAGGCCGCCCTTGGTGACATCTTGGGCGATGGCCTCTGCCCTGGCAAGGTTGAACATGTGATTGTTGCTGGCCATATGGACTCTTATAAGCAGGCTTTTGAATCTCCGGCATTCCACTCTGACGACGTCGGCAGTTAGCCAATGAAAGCTAAGTTTATCAGTTGTTAGTTTATTAAACAGTTGTTTTTATATTTATTCCGGTGTTCGACTATTTTTCTACACACACACACACTTCCTCCCATATTTGGGCTGACTGGGTGCATAAAAAAACACACACTCAAGACATATATATATATATAGTCTTTCCTGAAAAAACACTTTTCTCTGGTTCTCTAAACTTAATTGCATTGATGGTTTCAGGTATTCCAAAATTAATTACTTCTGATATGATTAAAAGAGGAGCCGCAGTGATTGATATTGGTATCAACCATATTCATGATCCTGTCACTGGAAAGACAAAATTAGTAGGAGATGTAGACTTTGAAGGTAAGCCAAATTCCTATGTTCTTAGAAGTGCAAAGTTTTTTTTATTAAAGAAATAAATCATCAGTCTTGAGCTTTATTTCCAGAGGAAGTAATTAATTAAGTAAATGCTTAACACTAAATATAATTAAAATTTAATTGAAAGTTCCATTCCCTCCCCCATTTTTCATAAGTCTAAGCCAGGAGTGGGGAACTTTGGCCCTTTTATGACTTGTGGACTTCAACTCCCAGAATTCCTGAGCCATCCATGCTGGCTCAGGAATTCTGGGAGCTGAAGTTCACAAGTCATAAAAAGGCCATAGCTCCCCACCCCTGGCCTTTCAACCTGTGAATAAAGGTTCCTCTGCCTGTTTATGGATATATATTTTAGAATTTATTTTGGAATCAAGACATTATTTATATAAATTGTTTATCTCCATTAATTACTTTTAATTATAGATTAATAGTTCTTAATTTAGCAAACTTCTCTTACATAATCTGATATTTAATGATATACCGGTAGTCCATGACTTACAACCACAACTGAGCCCAAAATTTCTGTTGCTAAGTGAGACATTTGTTAAGTGAGTTTTGCCCCATTTTACAATCTTTCTTGCCATAGTTGTTAAGTGAATCATTGCAATTGTTAAGTTAGTAACCTGGTTGTTAAGTGAATCTGGCTTTTCCATTGACTTTGATCCCAGGACATTGCAATCATCATAAATATGTTGCCAAGCATCTGACTCATGGCCATAAATATGAAAAATGATCATAAGTCACTTTTTTTTCAGTGCTGTTGTAACTTTGAATGGTCACTAAATGAACTGTTGTAATTTTATTACCTGTATAAACTTTGTGATGTCCTAGGCACCGAGAGTAGCTTTAACAGTGAGACGGGTGGCATATACGTTAATAAATAAATAATATAATTTATGGTTTACATATACAGTAGATAAACATGGTATACTGTTACCTGTATTTAGAAGTTATACTCAAAATCTGTAGCTATGAAAATAAAATATATAATTGAAAGTCATTTCTATTAAATTTATTATTTGGGTAAAATAATCCTGAAGTTATTAATACAGAATGTTAAAGGTGCCTTATGTTTGCAAAATCTTTAGTTTGAAAAACAAAATAATGCTCTTATTAGGCTATTTTTGTGTAATTTTCTGAAATGATAAATCCAATTTGGGTCTTTAAGAACTTCTACTGTAAGAATGAAGATCTTCCTGTGCAGAGGATTCTGTTTATTAAGGATGAATTTCACTTCTTTTGGAAATTGAAAGCACTGAAATTTCTGAGGGCATTACAAAATGATAATATTACAGGGTAAAATTCTTCAATAGAACAAGGCAGTTTTTCAGAACTCTTGAGACATATGATCTGAAATTAAATATGAAGCACCCATGCTAAGTTGTATTTAGAGAAAAGAGATAATACAATCTAAAATAGATGCTTGAGTACCTAAACATGGTAGATGGCCCTACTTCCCTGGTGTCAGAGAAATGTCTAATTTGGATAACAGTTTAATTTGTTAAAATGTTATCTGTCAGATCAATTTCTAATGATATAATTAGTAATACAGATTGGAGGTCTTCCAAGTCCCCCCCCCACCCTTATGAATGTAGGTAAGGAAGCCATAAGTTTGGGGGGAATTATGTTTACTGAAGGAAGAAGAACTCAAGTGATAGAAACTATATTTTAAAAATTGTGTCATTCCATCAATTCTGTTGGTGCCTAATAAAATGGCAATGGCTGTATTTTTATCCTATACCAACACATTTGTTTGGTTATCATTTTGATTGAGCAATGTTTTTGAAATTTAATGAAAATTCCTCATTTTCTGCAATTTTTAAAATAAGCAAGTATAGCTTTGGTTTCAGGAAACTCAGCAAATAATATGTTGTTCCCAGTGTCATTGAAGGAACAGAAGCTGCAATTTATTTCAGATGTTATTATAATTTTAAAAAAACAATTCAACCAATTCCTGGGCATGTGAATAACAAATGAGCCTTGGCCCCTTTTTTTAAATACAAAAGCAGTAGGAATCACCATGTTGCTTGTTTGACCCCCACTGTGGATACTTCTGGAAACAGATTATACATGGTGACATGAATGTAAATCTGCATACATTAACCCTGGGATTAATAAATGCCTATTCAGCCAGTGGAAGAAACCATCACATTCTGATAAAGGAACATTGATGTGTCTGAATCAGGTTTGAGTTGACTTGTTATTTAATATAATTTAAATTGGTTTCTATTAATTCCTATTTTATTTGAGACTATTTTTAACAAGAATCATATGCTGGAACTGGAAAACTATTTTGTGTTTTTGATTTATGTGTCTTTTTTTTAAAAAAAAACACCTGCTATTCAGCTAGATCTAGATGGTCCCAAAAAGAACCTATGGAAATATTGTTGTCCATTGTTGGGGGTGGATTGCATTTGAGTACACATATTTTAATACATGTTTTTTACACAGTTTTTCCTTTTTTTAAAAAAAATATCAGAAGTAAAGAAGAAAGCTAGTTTTATCACCCCTGTCCCAGGAGGTGTGGGACCAATGACAGTTGCCATGCTCCTGAAGAATACCTTAATTGCTGCAAAGAAATTGATTTACTAAAATGTATAAATTGAAGTAATTCTATAGTTATATAAACATTTATTTTTGTTACAAATGTATTTATTAAAATGTGTTTATGTTAGATTACTGAGAAAAGATTTATTTCTAAATCTGTTACAAAAATGTATACTTGCAATGGACTAACTTAACTGATTTAAGGTTGGAATTGATGTAACTTCTATGCATAATCCCTGTCTAAATGTTTGGTTCCTGTTGGAATTGTGCTGTTTTTCAAACATATATTAACAAGTGGATTTGAAATGAAACCAAAACCTGGGTCTGAGTTTTAGATGTATAATGCAACTCCAGCAGACAATAATAAAGGGCTCATAATCCATTATGCACACAGGTGTGGGGACACTCAAATGAATGCTAAGAACTATGATAGATGCTTAACAGACATAAATCAGGAGTTTATCTCTGGAAACATGGTTTTGATGATAAATATATTATGTTCACAACTGCAAAAAATTAAATAAATTGTGTACAAATTTTAAGATGCTTTTGATCTAATTCTCAGATGCATATTTATATAAAAAGGAAAATGTTATCCAAAAGTAATTATTGTGTTTCCAAGCAGTTTTCATCTACCTCTAGTTGATTTTTTTACAGCTGAGAACTAGACATTGACCAAGTAAGTTAACCCTTCTTAACTCACAGAAGCATAATTCCCTTAACAGAGCAAATGAGGTACAATAAGGTTTGATTAGCGTTATAGTCAGAATGAATATTTAAATAAGATACCTGTGATTGTTGCAAATAAAGCATGTTATCAAATATTTGATCATATGTTAGGAACCCAACTAGCCACTTAGCTACACTTTTTTATTCAGTTGCCAAAATAATGCTAAATTGGTTTCCTTCACATAAAAAATATAAACAAATATATTTAAAATCCTCCCAACTTTTCTTAGTTATCACAGTGATGCATTTATTGTCATTTATTCCTTTGTCATTGTTTACTTTATTGTTCTATTATTTTACTGCTGTTTACATGCTTTTCATTTTTCTTTCTTTTTTATTATTATAAGCTGCCTGGAGTAGCCCCACAGCAAGATAATGGCAAATAATAAAATAAAATAAAATAAAATAAAATAATAAAATAATAATAAAATAAAATAAAATAAAATAAATAAAATAAAATAAAATAAATAATAAAATAAAATAATAAAATAAAATAAAATAATAAAATAAAATAATAAAATAAAATAAAATAAAATAAATGTCGTTAGAATTTTTCAGAGTTGAGATGGAGGCTCTTAGTAAAGCTTATTTATCATTTTCCTGCATTTAGACAGATTTGGAATATTGAAAAAAATACTGCAAATAATGATAGGCAATATGCCAGATTATAAATTCCGAATTTGGAATGTAATAATTTTATGCAATAATATTGTAACTTTTTTTGTTAATTATAACATTTTATTATGTTATAAAATAAAATACAAAATACAAAAAAAGCAGATAGTAGGACCCAATGGGGAAGGAAAAGGGAAAAAGAAGTGAGGGGGAAGAGGGGAGAAAGACAAAAGAGCATTGACTTCCGACTTCCTCTGATGCAGTAGAATAAAGCATTAACATTGAATTTCCACTTTTTACTTTTCCATAGTAGTATAAACTAGCCATTTCTATAAGCCATTTCTATAACAACAAATCAATCTAATCAGTAAATCCCAAGATCAAAGTTTTCATTTTTTCCACCTCAAGCACAAAATCCAGAAGCAGTCTCCATGTGGAAACAAAAGTATTTATATTCTTTTCTTTAATCAAAACAGTCAGTTTAGCCATCTCTGCCAATTCCATCAACTTCTGTAGCCATTCATCCATAGTAGGGATCGAAATGTCCTTCCATTTTTGTGCATATAATAGTCGTGCTGCCGTTGACATATATAAAATCAGAGTTCCCCAAAAAATTTTCTAAGTCTTTTTTGATTATGTCCAGAAGAAAAATTTCTGGTTTCATCTTTATCTTTATCTTTCTGTAATAGGATATGAATCCTACTCTAATATTTCTTTTGCTTTATCACATGGTAAAAGGTCCCTTCTTTACATTTACATTTCCAGCATTCATTTGAAATATCTTTATACATTTTAGATAACTTATCTGGTGTTAAATACCAGTGGTACATCATCTTATAATTTTTTTCTTTTAAGTTATAATTCAGTATAAATTTTAAGCTTTTCGTCCACATATTCTCCCATTGTTCCAGCATCACATTATATCCAAAATTCCTTACCCACTGAATCATACAATGTTTTACATGTTCATTTTCCAAGTTCAATTTCAATAACATTTTATCAACCTTAGCAATAATACTTTCATCACTACCACCTAATAAAATTTCCAGTTCATTTTTAAC
>NW_015386333.1:2160163-2161262 GCF_001527695.2 Protobothrops mucrosquamatus
TGTAGCGTTTGCCAGATATTGTTACAATTATGCCCACCGGTATGTCCCATCTAAAATTTATTTGTCTAATCTTCAACTCCTGTGTCAGAAAGGCATAATCTCTGCGCGCTCTAAGTATTTTTGCTGGAATTTCTTTTAAAAGAATAATATCTTGATTCAAAATTTTGAATCTCTGTTGGTAAAAGAGCTGCATTATTTCATTACGTCTAGATTTTCTTGTAAAATATATCACTATATCTCTAGGTAAATTCTTTTGTCTTGCAAACCAGGAGTTTACCCTAAACACACGCTCTATTTCCAGATAGATTTCCTGACCACACGACAAGGCGTCCCCAAATGCATCTGCAATTACTTGTCTTAAGTTCTCCTTTGGATCCTCAGCCAATCCACGAATCCGAATTGCAAACTCCATGTCACGAAATTGGGCGATCAGCACATCACTCCTAACATTTTCCAGACCCTCCTCTACAAGCTCAAGTCTATGATCACTTCCTTCTGCTTTTTGCTCATTCTGTTCCACCCTTTCTGCTATTGCATCCACATAGTCCGCCAAACCTTTAAAAGCGGTTGCCACATTCGCACAATAATCATCCTGCTTCTGTGCTAAATCATGCTGTTGTTGTGATAAATCCAATTGTTGCTGCGATAGTTGATCAAATCTATTTTGCATTTTAACATCCATCTCTTGAAACATCTCAGTCATTTGCTTAATAGTTGCAGCCATCAGATCCTGCAGCTCTTTGCCAGAGGGCGGTGGGGACGAAGAAGATGGAGGGTGTGACGAGTGGGAAGTTTTTGAAGTTGACTGAGGTGTCTGGGTCATCGGAGATGTATATTTTACAATCGAGGGCACTGTTTTTTTCGAAGCCATATTTGCAATATAATCCAATTTGTTAAAAAGTCTTGTAAAAAATTCAGCCAAAGCAAATAATGCGCCAGTTAGAAGTAACAAAAGTTCAAACCGGAAATCACTTTCACTTCTTGCTGAAAGGTATCAAATCATCGCCATTTTAAGTTCACTTTCCCTCATTCCAACTCAAATACAGAGAAGAACATATTGTCCAAGTTAGAGTATAGTCCATAAATTACAAGACAGACT
>NW_015386333.1:2161484-2188140 GCF_001527695.2 Protobothrops mucrosquamatus
TCAGTATAAATTTTAAGCTTTTCGTCCACATATTCTCCCATTGTTCCAGCATCACATTATATCCAAAATTCCTTACCCACTGAATCATACAATGTTTTACATGTTCATTTTCCAAGTTCAATTTCAATAACATTTTATCAACCTTAGCAATAATACTTTCATCACTACCACCTAATAAAATTTCCAGTTCATTTTTAACAACGTTAAAACGTTGTTAAACCCATAACTCTTTTTATCTAATTTAAATCTTTCAATTGTTGATATACAAACCAATGACAAACATAGCCCTCTGATTCTAACTCTTTCCTCGACTTGAGGGTAGGGTCACCAGAATTGAAAAGTATCATTTTATCATAAGTCCATCAGTCTGGCTTCGTGACCATTTCTTTTCTTAAAAAAGGTTCCTGTGGGGACATCCAAAGAGGCAACTTTGTAGAAAATCTTGTTTTGCATTTGTTCCAAAATCTTAGTATGGCACGTCTAACAAAGTGATTGTTAAAATCCATATTGTCTTTAGCTTTATCATACCATAGGTAACCGTGCCATCCAAACCTTAATTAAAGACCTTCCAAATCAAGTAGTCTCTTGTTCCAAATGTTTTCCATTCTTTTAGCCAAGCCAGACACCAAAGTACAATTTCAGATCTGGTAGGCCCAAATCCCCTCTTTCCTTAGCATCTTGCAATAATTTGTATCTAATTCTTGGTTTTTTTTCTCTTGCCATATGAATTTGGAAAGATCCCTTTGCCATTGTTTAAATGGAGCATGAGTTGCAAGTATAGGTAATGTCTGGAACAAAAAAAAGCATCTTTGGTAAAACATTCATCTTAATTACAGAGATTCTACCCAATAGTGATAAATGTAATTTGTCCCATCTTTGTAAGTCCTTTTTAATGTCATTCCAAAGAGGCATATAGTTATTTTGAAACAATTTTATATTTGTATTTGTAAGCAAATATTGTAGTCATGTAGTCTTGTAATATTGTAGTCTTGAACTTGTTTTAAAATAAGAATGAAGTTATTTTTTTAGATATAAAGTATTTGGACTTTGAAGCATATTTTCACAGTTTAACCATTGTTCCTTAGAGGAGAAAAACTTTCCCATATGGAGGAAATCAATAATGGTATTTCGGCTACCAAGCTGTCTCACTACAGCAGGCTAAAACCAGGGGGAAAAACACTCCGATGAAACCCGACTTCTGGTTAGCTGCTATAATTTTCTTGGCATTATGGAAGTGGTTTTTTTCACTGATTTATTTGTAGGCTGTCTTTGGAATTCCCAAATAGTCCACATCCCAACTACCCTGTGCTAAACCTGCTTAGCTTCCAGGAATACCAAGTTTAAATATGTACTGTAAATTTGTTGAGGCAACAGATAATTTTCAAGATGGAAATAGAAATATTTATTTCCTAATTCACCAGAAAACTGTCAAAACTCTCAGAATCATTCCTACAGCTACAAAGTAGCACAGAATCAAAATTTGATTCAGCACATTTGTGCAGCATGTTTTAAATGACCAAGGAGACCCCATTTAGATGCTACCAACATCTGAACTAATGTTTACATGTTATGAGAGTGAACATTGTTTGTTTGATTGGCAGGTACCGCATTGTATCTCAGCATGTACTTATGTTTCAATTATACAGACTGCAGAATAAATGAAATATCTAAGTAGTGGATGGCATAGGGAAGACTAGAAATATATAAATGTCATACCAATAAAATTGGCCTCCAGCCATATCATTGAAAGTTATGCTCATTTCCCAACATGTCAATAATTGTTTTTACAGATACAATTATGAAGTTGTGAATTGTAGTAATATGAATTACAAACATGGCTCCAATACATTATATGATATATTTATATAAATTTGTCTCCTGCTGAATTCTTTGTCATAATCCATACCTAGAGAGACTTTATTAATATGGGACTTTTATTATAATTATCTCACTGTATTTTCTTTCATATTTCCATGAGATCCTTAAACACAGACTTCTCATTCTTCATGTATTTCTAACTAAACCATTCACATTTGGTTTACAATGCCACTGTTTTCATACAAATCAACTTTCATTATTAGAATTGCGTCCTTAGAGGCACAACCATACCCAGAGTTAAGAGGAATTTTTAAAAAAATATCTGACCATATTGCAAAATAATAGATTTCTTTTTTTAAAATTGGTGTAGTTATGCTGAAATGCCAAGACTAGTGTAAAATGAGCAGTTCTTTTCATTGGTAAGTGGTATTGACATCTTATTGATACAAACAGCCAAAATAGAAACAGTTAAAAAAGAGGGAATAATATATGATTTGGTTCTTGGTATCGCTCTGGGAATTTTATTGCATGTTTTACTAAAATATAGGTTTGCTCTCCTTTTATTATTTTAAAAAATGATTAAAGATCCAAATATTGTGATTTAACTTAAAGATTAATTTAGGCTTTAGGTAACAAACTTATGTTTGGGAAATTAATATTGGAATAATTTTTCTCAATAATTTTATGTATTACTGTAATACAACAAAATATATATTAATACTTATTTTTCTATGTATCAATACTGTTGATTCAAATCAACTCTTTATTACAGTGATAGAAGAGTTTAATATAATTGATTAAATTCATTAAATTTAAAAATCCCTTTGATTGACTTTCATAAAATAGCATGTAGATTCCTACAATAGTACAGATCTTTAAAGCTGTATTTACAATACAATCTTACATCCACCTATAAGGACTTTTGCTAAGTAACCTTATTTAATTAAAAGAAAATCAAGGTTGAGGGGAAAATGAATTGATTCTAGAAGTGAAAGAAGATCCAATAAAAAAGTCACACTTGATCTATGATTACCAATTAATCTTGATTTTAAATATTATTAGATATACACTGTAAATGCCTGCGAATTATTGACAAAAGAAAATGGAATATATATATAAATGACAAACAGTGGTCATGTTAAATGTCTTAAGCAGAATCTATATGGAAAGCTATGAAGAAATGTTGTAATTAAATAGGGATACCATATCTGAGTTGAAAAGATCCAGATAGTCAGTAAATAGGGGCAAAGAGGTACACAAAACCACACCTAATGGTTATTCTTATTTTTGCAACCCAGATATGGTCTCTCTAATGTTGGAAGGTTTGCGATATAGAAAATGAGATCATTCAGAGATACCGAATGTGGTATTGATAATGCCAAGACACATATACAGTTTTAAAGCTGGTTTTGCTGGGGACATGCTGTTGAGAAATGAGTTAACACATAACCTACTTGATTGGAGGGGGGGGGAAGTCCAGTTGCCTACTTGATGACCACTAGATGGAAGCAAATAATTGTTATTCTGTTTTTGTTTTTTCCAGTCAGGTTTTATTTGTACTCCTGGTTACATGGTCTTGCAGTTTTCTTGACAAGATTTCAGATGTAGTTTGCACTCACCTCCTTCCCAAGGCTGAAACAGAATGAAGAATGACTAACCCAACTGACCTTGTGCCTAGTGGCACTAGAACTCATGATCTCACAGTTTCTAGCCTGGTGCTTTAACCACTACACAAACTGGCTCTACAACAAGGACTTAGTGTTTCTTTTTGGTGCCCTCTAGTAGTCATACATATTTTAGCAATCCAAATGTGCTATACCCAATAATGGATGAAACTACCTTTAGGTTTATGGGCAGGTGATTCATAACGCCATTAAAAGGATATTCGCCTGGTTCTAAACAGTGGCTATTTGATCCAGATTTGTGCAACTGATAACTATAATCTATCAGCTATTTATATATTTCTTCAGCCCTAGCTGAGTCATTCATTACCACAATTTCATCAGCAAATAGTACTAGATACTTATTGCTGTGCTGGGCTTTCCCTGGCTAAGTCAGGCCTTTAAATAAAGATCTGGACTCTAATAAACAAAATGTAACACTAGTGACTGTTTGGCCAGTACAACCAACAAAATGGTACTAGATATGATGGTACGTAGTAGCCTCATTCTTACAGTACTATTGTTGTTAAAGTTTTGTATAGCTTAACTAAGCATGTTATGTGAAAACAGTGTCTTAGATAAGGGTATGAAATGAATGCTACTGTCAAAACTCTCAATCTTGGCAACTTTAGATTTTATGGACTTCAACTCCCAGAACTCTCCAGCCAATAGGATTTGATTCCCATAATTCCCCAGACTTGAAGTCCATACTTCTTAAGATTGTCAAGATTGAGAAACCTTACTAGGGCATTAACTATCCCTTTCTGGTTCTAGCTAATGAAAAAAAATCCTAGAAAGACCATGCTTATCTAGGAATGCTATATCTACCTTCTCTTTGCCCCTGTCCCACAGCTGTACTGGGTGTGTGCAAAAAGGAAGGAAAGTATCTGAATTTTGATCACGCGATTCCCTCTCTCTCCTCTCCCTCTCCCTCTCATTAGGTTGTACTGTAGGTCATTTCATATTTTCATTGCTGTTAATTTGGTACAGCAATAGTTGTGTGATTCCAGAAAACTCAATATAGACTAGTTGACAAGTCACCTGGGTTCAAAATGATATTTCTTCCATTAAAGTTTTCTTCACTTTCAGAAAATGTTTCTTCCATTTTCTTGTGATTACAGAGTTTGAAATCGGTGTTATATTCTTGCCCATACCTTATATATGCAGAATAATTTCTGTTGGCTAGAATGTCATTCCACTCATACTGTATTGGCTTCTGCAGGTGTAGAAAGAACACACCATTCCACATAGTTTATTATGAAGAAACACCACCATGAAGCTCTTGGGTTTAATTAGCTAATGAATATAGAATGACTAATTACCAAAATAACATGAATATTTGTTGACATCAATGTTTTACAGATGAGCGGCTCATTGAATTCTTCTCATCCACCTTAAATTACTTTTGCAGAGTATACTGCTGAAAGATCTTATTATACATTATGAGACCTTTGATTTTGTAGTAGAGTATTTTGTACTCTGATTGGCAGAGGCTCCAATAGAGCACAGCCAGCAGACCAAACAGAAAGGGCATATTCCATGGATTTTTTTTATCTTCTACTGTTACCTACCCACAAGCCTCAGGACATGGATTCTGGATATCTGAAGTACCAAGTGTGCAGCCTCATGACAAGGAGAGAATAAAGAGAGAAAAGGTATAAAACATGGTTTCTGGTATTCCTTCCAAAGTCTTAATAATACTGCTGTCCATGAGATTGGGAAAGAAAAAGGAGGAGGGCTTGAAAATTGAGTAGTGGGCATTTGACCCATTGCTCAGTTGTCTCTTTCATCGGAACATATTAAGGATTTTTTTTTTCCTGATCCTTTTCTCTGTAGTCCCCAGCTCGTTCTGGCCATTTTTAGAACTTGAACTATACTTTGCCAACCTCTCTTCCAACAACAAAACTGATTCCATTTCTGGTTTTGATAATTTATCCTGCTGGTGGGCAGTCCTAAGCTTTTGCTATCAGAATAGCAGATGTCAGTATAGCGGTCAAATGCCTATTAACTGAATTGGTGTCAAAAGGGGGTTTCATCAGTGATCCATTCAAGATTCACTTTGTGAATCTGGTCATCCAACAGGTAGGTATTGGTAGGTAGGTAGCCCTGGGCCCAGAACTAAAATATCATCAAGTGCCATCTAATGATTAAAGTGCTGGCTAGGAACAGGGAGACTTTGAGTTCTAGTCCCGCCTTAGGCATGAAAAACCAGCTTGGTAACCCAATTTACCTAGCAAGATGTAAATTGGAGAAAATAGGAGAAGAGAAAATAGGAGGAGAGAAGAGTATTAGGCATGCTTGCCTCCTTGAATTATTTATAAAATGACAAAGGCGGGACAAAAATTAAATATAAATCTACTATTTTACTTCCAAGATTTGATTGGATTGGGAACAGTGAAAACAATCATATGCTTGCTTAGTTAGGAGTAATGCTTCTTACTTTAGCAATGGTTGCAATTCCTTATATGGGTACATTGTATCCTGCCCAACCTTTTTTTTTCTTTTTTCCCCTAACAGATCTGGAGCCCTTCTTGCATCATTGAAATCCCTTATCACCCTTGCTGGGCCTTCCTAGGAGTAGCAGGAATTGAGGGCCAAACTAGACATGATGCAACGTGCCTGACATAGAGTACTCAGGTTTGAGGAGTTTATTATTTTCATTAAAAGGCCTATCCTGGAGGATTTTTCAGGGGGGAGAGGTAGACTGAACGCACATTGCTGGGTAGAGAGTTTGGTAATTGAAGACATCTCACCAGTACAACAGCATAAAAGATGTTCTCTGTTCTCTGATAGAGTTCAGAAAGATAGGTTACCAGCATCAACATCTCACAATATCCTAGGATTAGTCAGCAAATTTGCTAATAGATGCTAATAGATACCTACTAAGGCTTCATCCTTGCCCTTTACCTTTTCCCTTCATTTTGTGACAACACCCCTTTTCACTCTTCTTTATGCCTTCTTTGGCTCAATCTGTCCTTTGTGAGCCTCTGATAGTTTGCATCAGAATGTTCCTGTGTATAATTTACTAAGAGGCTTTGAAAGCCTATGGAAATCTTGCTTTTTGGAGTTAGATGACTAATAGGAGAGACTGAACAAGTTGGGAAGAGGATGTATTTAGACCAAAAGATAAGAAACAGAGAGCACTAAAATTATAACTGTTGATAACAGAAGTCATAAATTTCAGTTTATTACACTCTAAACTAATAAACTAGGCTGAGTACTAGAACAGTAATTAGTGTAATTCTGAAAACTTTGCTAAAGCATGTGAACTGCTGCTTCAGTTGGCTAGACAACCGAAGTATATTAAAGAGACATTTGGAGTGCTAGCAATGATTATGGGATTGGATTTAAACTTCAAGACACAAACAGATGTGTACAATATAAGCTTTCTAAATTATGTTAACTCTGGCTGGCAATGAAAACATCTCTATATGAATTCAAATGAATTTACTTATTTATTTATTTTACTTATATATCCTGCCTATATTATTTTTACAAATAACATATTCAACTGACCTTCCTCCTATTTTCCCCACAACAACAACCCTGTGAGGTGGGTTGGGTTGAGTGATTGGCCCAAGTCACCCAGCTGAATAATATAATAAACTTTCACTTCAGAAAGCAGTATTTCAGCCATCATTTTCAAGCAATTTTCAACAACAAATAATTAGTCAAATCTAATTAATCATATCCCCATTCTGCTCATTCTTCTAAGCAATAAATTTAAACATATAGCCAGTTCCCAATTGGCTTTCAATTTGGTTTTGAATTGATTTTATGCAAAGCTGGTTGGGTGATCAGTGAACTTTTGGTAGATGGATGTTTGTTTGTTTTTCCATAAATGCAGCATTACCTGATCCTACAGAGGAATGAAGCAACTGTGACTTAATTTAAGTTCAACTAAAAAAAAAAAAGCGTAAGTACTTTCCTCCAAACTGGGAAGTGGTTCAGTTTTTTTCAAGCCAAAACCAAATAATTCTTATTTTGTGAGAAGCCTCAAATCTCTTCCCTCCCACTGATTAAGCCATCTCATCCTTCAGCTTTTGACTACCTCTTTAAATAGTTCATCATTGGCCAAGTTAGTGGGTATTCAGTGATGGTCAATGAGAGAGGGCAGCCTTCAAATCCAAATTACCTAACTAACTGTAGTTTGGATTGGAGCCTGCTAAATAAAACTATCAGAGGAATATGAATGTTCCTTTACTTTATTTAATATTTAAGAGCCAGTTTGGCCCAGTGGTTAAAACACAAAGCTAGAAACCAGGAGTCTGTGAGTTTGAGTTGTACTCCCACTTTAGCATGAAAGCTGGCTGGGGGACTTTGGGCCAGTCACTCTCAGCCCAATCTGTTGTGTAGTGGGAACAGCGAGGCATTGAAGACATGGAGTAGAATAAATAGCTCTTTATTAGGTTCTCACAGAAGCAAGCTCTAGCAGCTGCCTGACATATATTTATACGGACCGCCACTAGGCGGTGGCCAATCAGTTTAAAGTACTCATTCCCATCTAAAACAACAGGCTTAAAGTTATACAGACAGACAGTCTATCTTTCAAATAAAGCAATCAGTTAACAGTTTCTTTATAACAGACCCTTTGAATTGCTTAATACATAACACCCCTTCCTCCTTGCAGCTTGACTTTTAGTCTAAGCTTTTGTTTTAGAGGGCGACGGGCTCCAGTTCTGAGGATGCTCCTTCTTCCAGAGCAAAACCCTATTCTTTTCTGTCCTGGGGCCCCATTACCTCTTCTGGGAGATTCTTCGCGTGGTGATTCCCTCTGGCGACCTTTACATATGGTAGCAATGTGGCCTTGTTTGCCACATGCTTGGCAGACAGCTGCGCGGAACCGGCATTCTGAACGCCGGTATCGTCCACCACAGTGAAGACAGGAAAGGGAACTGCCTTGTCAAGTTGCCGCTGCCTTCTTTCTGGGATCTTCTGCACTCAGTCGATCTCAATGTTGACGTCTGGGTCTTCAGTTCTCTCTGATTCTTCGTGATGCATAGCCGTCTGGCTGGAGAAATTCTTTGAGGGATGTAAAGCCTTGACGGCTCCATCTGCAGCCTCTTCTGCCATCACTTCTTTCAGTGCGTCCTGGAATGTCAGGGTCTCTTTAGCGAACAGTCTCTGTTGTAAGTCTCTGCTTCTCAGGCCACACACTAGTCGGTCCCGGAGCCTGTCCTCTAGGTTGGGAAACTCACAGAGCCGGGATGCTTGGCATAGGACGGCCACAAATTCAGCAGTGGTTTCACCTGGCTGCTGCTCTCTCATCTCGAATGCATGTCTGTAGGCAATAATGGACAGACCTGGTTCGAAGTGCTCCTTGAGTCTTCGTTTCAAGTCAGCAAAGGTAACTGACTCCAATGAAGCAGGAGCGATGAGGTTCTTGGCTATATCAAAGGTGCCTTGGCCACACATGCACAACAAGTTTGCAGCTTTTAAATTGTCTTCTCTTACTTGATTTGCTCTGAAATAGTTCTCTACTCGTGAGACATACGAACTCCACCGTTCAGGGTGCATCACGTCGAACTCTGAAAGTTTGCCTACTTTGGCCATGGATAGCTATTGCTGTGACTCCAAGGGCTTCTGTGAGTTTCCTAGGGACGGGTCCCTTAGGAAGGCAATACCTCCAGCGTTTGCATACTGGCAGGCAGAAGGAGGGAATGCTGTTCCAACCAGGGCGCTGATGCCTGGTCTTACCCCTTTAGTGACTTAGCTCTCTTCTTCCTAGCAGCATAATCCCATCCTCATCGCCACTGTTGTGTAGTGGAAACAGTGAGGCATTGAAGACACGGAGTAGAATAAACAACTCTTTATTAGGTTCTCATAGAAGCAAGCTCTAGAAGCTGCCTGACTTATATTTATACGGACCGCTGCTAGACGGCGGCCAATCAGTTTAAAGTATTCATTCCCGCCTAAAACAACAGGCTTAAAGTTATACAGACAGACAGTCTATCATTCAAATAAAGCAATCAATTAACCGTTTCTTTATAACAGATCCTTTGAATTGCTTAATACATAACACAATCCATTTCACAGGACTCTTGTTGTGGGGAAAATAGAGGGAATGGATATTAGGTATTTTTACCACCTTGAGTTATTTATAAAAATAATAAAGATGGGATAAAAATAAATACTCTGTTTAGAAAAACACATTTTTCCTAAAGCCAATTACGAACCTGCAAATGTGGCATAACTTAAACAAAAATAGTCTTTTATTAAACAGAACAAGCAATTTTATTATTGAAATGAGAAACATCTATCTCAGATTACAAAAGTTTAGCAAATAAATTCTTTCTAAATTTTCAGGAATTGTCTTTATGTTGATCTTGTTCTCACTCATGTCAATAATTCCTGATTCTCAGGGAAATCTTTTTTTTTCACCCTCCCACTACCGTGCGTGTGTGCGTGCATGCGTGCGTGCGTGCGTGTGAATAAATAAGAGACTGTAACTTTCACGATTTTATCAGAATGGGATGAAATTTGAAAAAAATGTTAGAACATTAGAAGCATGCCAAACTTAATACTGGCTTTTGAGTAACACATCTTCTTGTTTTCTTCTATTAATAGAATACAAATAAATGTTTAACTGATCAAAACATAATTTCTTCTTGGTCATGTTTAGCTTTTAAAATGTAACCTCTAAAAATAGCAGCTTTCAATAACTATGAAATATATGATTATCCCTAGTAAAATTTACTTATAAACTTAATCCCATTCTGCTTAAAATAATTTTAAAACATACTTTCCTCTCTCCATATTAGATTAGATTAGATTAGTAAAATTATATTCACTCATACATATGAAAAAACTAGCTTATTTATTCAGTGGCCATGTTTAGATAATATATCTTATTAGTACATGCTACTGTATATTAGGCCAAAATAACTGATTGATGGATTGAGTTGCTTGAGCCATGATAATCTGCATTTAAACTGTTGAATTTTCTTCAAAGTCAAAAACTACAGCACAAAATTTATAAAGTATGCAACCCCAGCAATATTTGGGTACAAAGCTATTAAGCTGATTCGGTTAGCACCAACAAAGTACTTCAACATCTCTATTTCCAATAATAAAACTTGTGGGTTTTCCTCCCAAGATGTGAAGTTGTAAAAATAGCAGTTTCATATAATTCTAAGAGTTTCATAGATCTGTGCAACACAACCATCTGTGCTTTATGTGCTACTTTTCTATGTGCATAATTTAAAATTTTGAAACAATATTAAACTACTAGCTAATGTGAGCCTGTGGTTATTTAAAATACCTTCTCCTTAATAACCAGTTTGGGGTTTAAGATCTTTTCTAGAGACCCTTTTCTTCTTCACAGGACCATGTTTAATGGCACTGCAAACGGACATTTTGTTGATGGCTGATTCCTAGATAGGTGATCTCTATCTTCTGCCAAGAAGAGAAATATTTTATTCAGATAGGCTTTTGGCAAGCATGTTGACTTTGCTGACGAGTTTGGGTGGGTTGGTGCTGCTTTAGTCATTGGTTTTTAATGGTATTTTAAAACTATTTTTAGTCATTTATTCTTTACTTCATTTATTTATTGTTAGCAACCAGAGTGTCATTCTTTGGCAGATAGAAATAGTAATCAGTCTTGGAAAGTACTTTTATTTTCAGTTGAACTTTGTCACTCTGTGTGGCTGTTAAGATTGTGCACTTACTTGCTTCATGCTTTCCAGGCACCATTTAAACAGAAAAGTCTATGTTTGCCTTCACCCATGAGAAAAGTCTATGTTTGTATCTTTCTTTGATTTCTGACAGAAAGGTAAGCAACCTTTGTACCCTCAATACTTTACATTCCTTCCTGAGGGCATTTGAGTTTCTCATTCCTTTACACTATACTGTATAAAGATCATAGTTTCCTCTTTATAGTCGCCCATGGGACTCATAAAATTATCTTGAGATTATCTTGCACACTGCTGGAGAGATTTAAGAAACTTGCCGGTGGGAAATATTTTTTTAAAAAAATGCAATCAAATAAAACATATGTTACCATCTTTTAAACATAATTGTAAGTAGTACAGTTATACTATTTTTAATTTAATAACCCAGTGCATTCTATTTAAATGACATTGATTAATTTGTACATTAATCTGTTTTATTTGTTTTTTGATCCAAGGCTTGAGCAAAATTCACCCAGCAACATTCCAACAATGTTTCAGTACAACTAAAAACCATATCCTGTCCTGATTGGAATGTGAAAGTACTGATCTTCTATATTTAGACAACTCAATACACAAGAGAAAAGTATACTTCTCCTTGCCTCTTTTCACACAAATATATAGAATCCTGTTTCTGCATCCATTGTATCAAATCCATAGAAACAAAACAAACAAAGCTCAAGCAACGTTAATAAACGTAATTCTCAATTTATGACCACGACTGAGCCCCACATTTCCTTTGTTAAGAAAGACACTTAAGTGAGTTTTGCCCCATTTTACGACCTTTCCTATCACAATTCTTAAGTGAATCACTGCTGTTAATGGTTATTAAGTGAATCTGGCTTCTCATTAACTTTGCTTATCAAAAGATCACAAAAGGTTAGGATTAGTATTAGGGTCAGGAAATTTCTCCTAAGTTCTAGGTTGGTTCTCTTTTTAATGATCTTCCACCTGTTACTTCTTCTCCTGCCCTCAGGTGCTTTGGAGAATAAATTAACCGATTGTTCTCTGTGACATCCCCTTAAGTACTAGAAAACTGCTATCATATCGCCCCTAGTCCTTCTCATTAGAGTAGACATATCTAGTTTCTTCAATCATTCATCATATGATTTAATCTCCAAATACTTTATCATCTTTGTTACTCTTCTCTGCATTCTTTCTAAGATCTCAACATGTTTTTTGTATTGTACTGACCAGAACCAGATGCAGTATTCACATGTTCTTGATGCTCTCCCTCTGCTGATGCAGTCCATAGCTGCATTGACTTTTTTGGCAGCTGCAGTACACTGCTGGCTTGTATTTAAGTGTTGGTCTACTTTTCCCCCCTGGACCTTCCATTGTCCATTGTTCATCAAGCAGTTGCATTTGCTTTATTTTGGAAACTGACTGTCTGCCTCAGATGTTCCCAGTTGATGATCTTGGAGTTTGGGTCTGTCTCATACTTCCAAGCAGTTCCCTCTGAAACCTCCCTTACATTCCAGTGCCTTCCCTCCCCATCCCACTACTATTTTCTTGTTGCGAGCGTAGCGAGTCAACCATGACATACCGTAGGTTGGTTTTTCTTGCCTAAGGGTAAAACTTTACTTTTATCTACATTAAAATTCATTTTGTTAGATAGGGCCCAGCGTTCAGGTCTGTCAAGATCTTTTTGGATCTTGAGCTTGTCTTCTGATATGTTGGCTATTCCTGCCAGCTTAGTGTCGCCTGCAAATTTGATGAGTTCCCCTTCAGTTTCCTTGTCTACATTGTTTATGAAGATATTGAAGAGTATTGGGCCCCAAACAGATCGTTGGGGTACCCCACTGCTTATTTCCCTCCATGTAGATAGTTCTGCATTACTGAATCCAGTAATTGTGAAATTATGATTTCAGAATGTGACCTTCACCAAATAATAATCCAGAAGACTATGCAACAACTTTTGTTTGATACCAAGGTGTTTATTTATTGCATGGGAGTATGGGACAGAACAAGAATGAAACAGGATTGCTGATTACAGAAGGGTTTGAACAGATCTATATGTTTAAACTTCACAAGTGGATATGTATTTATCTAAATAAACTGTCAGTTGAAGGAAGAAAATTTTGTTGAGAGGCATAATCAACTAACACAATAATATTCTTCTCATGGGAAACTATTCTTGTTTATAAAATGGTTACTAAGATAGACATGACTTTTTACCAAAGTCTGTAGTTTTATATTTTATCGTCCTCTTGGCTTCAGTTCTTCAGATTTTCTGCATAAAAAAATCCATTCAGGCATCTGTGTGTGCTCTATAACTGCAGCAGGCAGGCAAACATTACATTTTTTCTTGTCATTTGGCCTAGAAGGCAGAAACTGGCTTCGTTAAACAAAATACAAAGACAGCTCCATTGTTGTAATGACCATAACTGAATTTGTAAGAAAGCACAAATTTGCACTATACTAGGCCGTGGAGGCCAGTGAACTTCCCATTATAAGGGACAATAACCAACCGGAGAAGACAAAATTATTTACAGGAGATTAAAGCACAGTCTACAAAGTGGAAACCATGGCTTGGGTCAGCAAAAAATAAATTAAAAAAAAAAGATTTTTTGACATGGAGCCTGAAAAAAAAATGGATGAAGATTGCTGGTTGCTGTTGAAGATGCTGATATACGTCATGCATACCTGCCCTCTCCAAAAATTGGGTGGCTGTTATTCATGCCAGAATAAGATTAAAAGTAGATCTGCCCAAAAGCAAAGACTTCACCAATCCTCTCTGCTGGTGAGATCATCTTCAATGATGCTGTTGTCCAACATATCAACTGTCTTCTGGGCTGATTTTTCATTCTAACTATTGTTTTGATTGGTTTCAAAAAATTCTGAGGTCCTTTAGTGCCAAATAAACCTTTCTTTGCATTTTTTATTTAATAAAATAAAACCGTGTTTCCGTTATCTTTTGCCACTTTGTGTTCCTTGAGTTGGATCTTTCTGTCAAAGATCATCTTCATTTTTATTTGATTCTGTTGATTTACTACTTGGATTAAGTGGCACCTTTTCTGACTTAATCTAAAATTTTAACTTAATTTCCATTATTTTTGTTTTGATTAATCTTCAAGATTAAAGAATATATTTTGAAAATACATATTTTAAAACTTTGCAAGGTTCTATGAATCCTTAGACACTATGTGGAAAATTTATGTAAAGTTACCAAATCATTCCTGAATAAAGCTATTGCTTTAGATAGGGATTTTTAGTTTGCCATTTTGAATGACTGTTCCCCTCTCCCTTTAGTTCTTTTCTTGTTTCTGCAGAAAAATAATTAATTAGAAAGCTGCAGACTCTTGGAAGATGCCATTCTCTATACACGTAGGAGAAAACTAAAGTCACACAAACAAACAAACATCCATTTTAAAGGATCCAGAACGTTGTGGCCACAAAAATCCAATGATGTTATCATATCTTTATTAGTAACCACGTAATGACTGCAAACTGACTCTTAATGGAATAAGAAACATTTGCATCAAAAGTTAATAAACAGGAGGCAGTAAACTATAAATACAATATAAAACCTTAGTAAGGCCACACCTGGAATACTGCAGCCAGTTTTGGTCACTACATTACAAAAAAGATGTTGAGACTTTGGGAAAAGTGCAGAGATGAGCAATTAAGATGATTAAAGACCTGGAGACTAAAACATATGAAGAATGATTGCAAGATTTGGGAATAGCCAGTCTAGAGAAAAGAAGGACTAGGGAGGACATGATATCAGTATTCCAGTATTTGAGAGGCTGCCACAAAGAGGAGGGGGACAACTTATTTTCCAAAGCAACAGAGGGCAGAACAAGAAACAATGGATGGAAACTAATCAAGGAGAGAAGCAACCTGGAATTAACGAGAAACTTCCTAGCAGTAGAACAGATTGCCTTCAGAGGTTGTGGGTGCTTCATCACTGAAGATTTTTTTTTGTAATATATTTTATTGAATTTTTAAAAAAACATAAATCAGTTAATAATTGGTGAACAGTGTTTTGTCTGGATTTACATTTCTAAAACGATCACTAAGAATTGATTTCTATAATCCATAATCCACATAATGGTTCTAGTAGATTTCCTCTTTTCTCAAAATATCCTCTTTTGCAAACATTGAGTTAATACAATGCTTATTGTTTTGATAGATAACACTTAAATATATATTTTTTTCCCAATATTCCTAAAAATAATAATCACATCAATATAATATTTCTTTTGTATCCAATCATTCTGGTTGCCTTATCATAGATCCTGTTACAATCCTTATTTTAATTTGTTTCTCCCACCAAATTCTAGGTATTCTTACTGGTTAAGATTTTCTCAAAAATTAATTATATTTAAAAATGTAACTCTATTTTTTCCATATGAACCATCTCACACTTTTACATTTCTTAAGAAATAGATAAAACAGTGGAGGAAAAAAGAAAGGAGAGCAAGAGTAAAGAAACATAAAAAACCATACTACTTAAAATATATATCCCTCCTAAGCAAATATATATTTGTTTCCAAAATTTCTTATTTTTTTAACCATAATTAAAAATATGTTTAATCTTTAAATATTCCATTTAATAAATCTAGTCATCTAGTCCTTTAACTCTTATTCAAAACATTTTGTTTTTTTATTCATTATAATTTTCTTAAATTCAATCACATTTAAATATCTAAAACATTTCCTTTATCTAAGTCATTTCAACTTTTTTATATTACTCATATCAAGAAAGAAAAAAAGCATACTATACTATTTAGGGAATTCATCCCTCTTAGAATGACATATATATTCCAAATCTTTTCTACTTCTTTAACCATATTCAAACAAATGTTTCTTTTTTAAGTATTCTCTCTGGTGAGTCCCATCATCTATTTTCTTAGTTTCCACTTTAGTCTTTTTCCTGTGCCCAGTATTTTTCTTAATCAATGTATTTTGCTGAATCAAAAAGGTTTTCCGAATGTTCATAAATGTTACTGTAGATCAGTGGTTCTCAACCTTTTTAATGCCATGACCCCAACCGGTCGTAAGTCAAAGACTAAACCGGTCGTAAGTCGAGGACTAAACTGGTCATAAGTCGAGGACTAGACCGGTCGTAAGTCGAGGGCTACCCAACCGGTCGTAAGTCGAGGACTTTTCCTGCACGGGAGCGCCGCACATGCGTGGTTCCACCCCCTACACCGGCCGAGGCATAGCTGGCAAGCGGCAGAGATGGAGCAGGCCGACCACCAGCTGGCCTAGCCCAAGGGAGGTAAGGCACCCGCCGGAAAAGGGGAAAAAATGGCGGACAAAAAAAATGGCGGACAGCCTTGCTTGGCGACCTCCGTGAAATGGTCGATCGACCCCAAATGGGGTCCCGACCCACAGGTTGAGAACCACTGCTGTAGATATAAAAAAGTAAATCAGATTTAAGTTTTAAATTTCAGATTTTATATTTATTTCACTTCCACATATATAAAAAGATTAATTCGCTGCTTCTGTTATTATAAAGGTGGGGCGGAAATCCCCCTCCTTTCCTTTCGAAGGTATTTTGCTTCTTGGGGATTTTTCCAAGAAATTAAATGTAGAATAGAAAAGAGAAGATCAAATTCCTCACCCAGTTTCAAGCACGCTGTTCACAGTTGTGCTGGTTAGCACTTTTGGACTTCGGTTGCTAGTAGCTTGGGCTGGTCAATGCAATACGGCCAGCCTTTCTCCTGTCGGGTTAGAATGCTTTCCCCAAGTCGAATGGAATGGCCGCCATTGTTCCAGAATCACTGGAGCACCCTTCTTTCTTCGCCGCCTCTCCGGGGCAACTTAGACCCATTTAGGGTCCCCTGGCAGGGCAAAATTAGCTACGGGGATGCGGAGAATCTACAAGTCCGCAACCAGTCACTACCGCGCAAAACCGGAAGTCCATCACTGGAGGTTTTTAAGAAGAGACTGGATAGCTACTTGTCTGAAATGATATAGGGTCTCCTGCTTGAGTAGGAGGTTGGGCTAGAAGACCTCCAAGATCCCTTCCAGCTATATTCTGAATTGAAACTATTTGCTTTGCATACAGAAAGCCAGATTTAATCTTTGCTATCTTCAGGTCGGATTGAATTCAAGTCATGCCTTAGCCATAAAAGCCAGCTGGGTGACTTTGGGCCAGTCACTCTCTCTCAATCCAACCCAACTCATAAGGTTGTTGTTATGGGGACAACTGGAGGAGGAAGGTCTGTTGGATCTGTTCACTGCCTTATTTGTAAAAATAATAAAGGTGAGATATAAATATCTACATAGACACTTACCTAAAAACACTATCTAATATCTTCAAACACTGGGACCAAGTTCTACAGTCATTAAAGAAAATAGTAGTTAGTTCAAGATGAATTTATAGACAGACTTTGTCCTTGAATGGACTTGTTGCTTATATTTGAATTATGATTAGAGATGGTCCCATAATGGGACCATGGCCTTGCCATGTGCCCGACACTCTTTCCCCAGTTCTAAATTAGATCATTCCCCACCCATTCTCAAACTGGCAGAACATACGCAAGCATGACCATGGCCAAACCCTTTTGTGCCTCCAATTGCCTCTATCATCTGACTTCTTTCCAGAGGAATGTGTGACAAAGGCCAACAGATTTTATACTCCTTGAGCTGCCCTCAGATGGTATCAGAATAAGAGGAAAAATATTCCTGTAATGCTTATACAGCGAAGGAGGGATAGCAATAGCACTAGCACTTAGACTTATATACCGCTTCACAGTGCTTTACAATGATGCTGTAAGTGGTTTACAGAGTCTGGCCCCCAACAGTCTGGGTCCTCATTTTACCGACCTTGGAAAGCTAGAAGGCTGAGTCAACTTTGAGGTGGTAAGAATCAAACTTAGCACAATTAGCCTGCAATGTTGCATTCTAACCACTGCGCCACCACAGAATTGTGCTTCTCTCATTGGAACTGGTAAGGAGATGAAGACAAAGTCACAGGGAGGAGGTAGAAAACTGTGGCAATGAATGGCCGGCATGTGGTTAAATGTAAGTGGAGACATGACTAAGCAACACCAGCAAGTCTGATACTAATCCAACCATAAGCTTTGCGTCTCCCCTCATTCCTCCACAGGCTATCCACCTTTATTTGTATTATTTGTATATTTAATTCCAATTTATAACAATACTCATTTTCTAAATTTCCCTCTGCAGGTGTGGTAGACAGATGTATGCCATTGGGTTGGGGAAAATGTTAGCCATGGAAATTCTCTGAATGCCTTGGGCTAGTCACTCAGCCTCAGCTCAAACTACTTCACAAAATTGCTATTTAGGGAATAAAATGAAGCCATCTTGAACTCTTGGAGAAAAGGTGGAATATAGACATAAACAACAACAACCAAGAACAACAATTATGTTAGCAATTTATAGTACTGATACTGGCCAACAGATACCTTCCATAGCTGGCTTCCTCCAAGTTCCAACAGAGTTATATTGAAAACTTGCCAAACTTGTTTTTCAGATTTTATGTGGGACAGGAAAAAAGCTTTTTTGCATTCTACATTATTAATTCACTTTTGAGCAAACTTTTTTTTGCTTCTAAATAGCAATTCTATACTGGCCACTCAGTAAGAAGACTCCCACCCATAATAGCACCTACAATCATGTAAGGGGATATGGAATTGTGGGGGCTATTCCATATCCCCTTACATGATTGTACGTGCCATTATAGGAGGGAGTCTCCTTACTGAGTGGCCAGTATAGAATTGGTATTTAGAAGGCTGGGGGGGGGGGGCTTATAATCCACAGCTTCTTACTGTAGAATGCTAGAGATGACAGGGTTCTATCTGAAAAGATTTTCTTTTTCCCTGCCCCATCCTAAACCTATCCTAGTCCTCTAGATCAGGGCTTTTCAACCGGTGGTACACGTACCACCCGCAGTACTTTGCCACCTGGCAGGTGGTACACAAAGTGGTAGTGGGGTGGAGAGGAATGAGTTGAAGTGGCAGCAGCACCGCACAAGTCCAAGAGAGAGACAGCTGGAGCTGCAGAGCTGTTGGGGCTCTGCAGAGGTGCCAGGATCAGCACTGAGCTCCAGCTGATTGACGCTTCCGGGAGAGGAGAGGATATAAAAGGAGGTGGGTTTGGCGGGAAAGGGCCAGCGAGGGGCTGCCCTGCACCACTCCCTGGATACGTGAAGAGACAGCGAGCACCCAGCATCACTGCTGACCGTCTCTGCTGACTGCTGAGAAAGGAAAAAGGTAGGAGAAGCACTTCCCTTTCCCCGGGAAGCCAGCACTCGTATGCTTGCCACCTTCTCTGTGCACCCAAAGGTGGGGCAGAGATGGGAGGGGGGCTCGCTGGCTCCAGGGCTCCCCGTGGATCTAAGGCTGTGCGCATTCCAGCTTTGATGGCCCCCTCTGGTAGATCAGCACCACGCCTGCTCACTGACTTCTCCTCGAAGCCACCAGGTTTCCCTTTCATCGGGACCGCCCCTGCCTGCATGGGACGGCTATGGCTGGCAGCAGCATGGCCACCAGCAGCGCTGGCAATCTCTCCCCTCCCATCATCCCTTCCTGAGCACAGAGGAAGGAAAGAGAAGCAGGGGAGGAAGGAAGGAAGGAAGGAAGGAAGGAAGGAAGGAAGGAAGGAAGGAAGGAAATTGCCTTCTGAGCACTTCGCAGGTTCGTTTTTTTAAGCTGCCAGAGGCTCCGGGCAGGAGGCTTCCCATTTTGACCCCTTTCCCCTCTGTCGTTGCCTCTGCCTGAAGGGTCTCTGTGTGGCTCTCAGATCACCTCTCCCAGACCTGCACACATGTTTATGTTTGTGTGTGTGCGCGCATGTGGGGGGGCTCACCTCTTGCAGCCCACGCTGTGACATTGAGGAGGACAAGAACGGGAGAGGTAAGAGAAGCTGCGATGGGAGCTTCTTGCAGCCTTCCACAGGGCTGGGGGCAGGATCTGAGGGGCGCAGGGCATGATGCAATTGGCGGCACATTGAGAAAAAGAAACAAGGACTCCAAAAAAACAGCTTTCATTACTTTGCAGCCTGCCATAACAGAAGATCTCTGTTGAGGGCATGGGGCTGCAAGGGGTGAGAGACACAGATATACACCCCATGTGTGTGCTCGTGCACACACAAACACTGCATGGGTCTGAGAGAGGTGAGCTGAGCTGAGCCATGCAGAGGCAATGAGAGGGGGAGGGGAAGCCTTTGGCCACCACTGCCTGCCTGTTGCCACCTCTGTCCGGAGCCTCTGGCGGTTTTATAAAAAAAGCAGGGGAGGGAGGGAGGGAGGGAGGAAGGAAAGAGGGAAGGAGGGAGGGAACTAGGTTGGAAAGGCAACTTTGTTGGAAATGCCCCAGTTTGAAGGAGGGCTGTTGGGGCTGAGCAAAGCCCAAGATTGCCAAGAGCAGCTACAGATGATCGGTGTTTCTCCAGGGCTATGGGGGCTGGGCAGAAGCACAGGATCAGTGTGCAGTTCTGCAGGGTTGCAGGGGTGAGACAGAAGCCCCAGGATCGGAGCTTCCAGTGCACATGGAAGAGAAAAGGTGGGGAGAGGAGAGGCTATAAAAGAAGGGAAGAGAAGAGAGGATATAAAAGAAGCGGAAAGAAGAGAGGATATAAAAGGAGAGAAAGGATATAAAAGAAGGGAGGAAAGAAGAGAGGATATAAAAGAAGAGAGAAGAGAGGATATAAAGGGGGAAGAGAAGAGAGGATATAAAGGGGGAGAGAACAGAGGATATAAAGGGGGGGAGAGAACAGAGGATATAAAGGGGGAAGAGAAGAGGATATAAGGGGGGGAGAGAAGATATTAAGGGGGAGAGAAGAGAGGATATAAAGGGGGAGAGAAGAGAGGATATAAAAGGGAGAGAAAAGAGGATATAAAAGGGGGGAGAGAAGAGAGGATATAAAAGAGGGGGAGAGAAGAGAGGATATAAAAGGGGAGGAGAGAAGAGAGGATATAAAAGGGAGGAGAGAAATTTGTTAAATGAGTTTTGCCCCATTTTATGACTTTTCTTGCCACAGTTGTTAAATGAATCACTGCAGTTGTTAAATTAGTAACATGGTCATTAAGTGAATCTGGTTTCCCCACTGACTTTGCTTGTCAGAAGGTTGCAAAAGGGGATCACATGACCCTGGGACACTGTGACCATCATAAATATGAATCGGTTGTCAAGCATCCGAATGTAAATCACATGACCGTGGGGATGCTGCAACGGTCATAAGTGTGAAAAATGGTCATAAATCACTTTTTTCAGTGCCATGGTAACTTTGAACAGTCACTAAGCAAACTGTTGTAAGTCAAGGACTACCTGTACTTTATCACTTTTTTCCGTTTTTTCTTTTGGTCATCAAGTTTTTGACACCTTGCTAGGTGACTGGTGGTATTCGAATATAGCCATATCCTAAAAGTGGTACAATTGGTGAAAAGGTTGAAAAGCTAGATGCAAAAGCTAGGTTCAAAGCTTTCCTTTCTGTAGGAAACAGAGAGGTGAAACAGAGCTGCTCTTGGATAGGTGGGGCATGTTACAAGAAATACCAATCAAGGAATCAGTTTTGCAGCTCCACTGAGATGAAAAGTAGCCTTGATCTTTTTCATGGGGAGGGGGGGGAATCTGACCTACGTACTTAAGCAATAATGGAATATATTATTAAGTGAGAAAGAGGGGGATTTAACATTCTAGTGTATTGCTAACATGCAAGTTAACCTTTGAAATGTAGGAAATGATTTAAAGATGAACTGTTTTTCTGGGCAATTTTAACCTAGTTCACAAAAATATTTACAAAAAGCTTGTTTTGATTCTGCAAATTCTCTCTGGAAAAAGTTCTAACAGGATATTTATATTTTTCTAACATCCTGTTTATACATTATTCCCAACTGACACATGTTCTTTTTATTTAGAATTTTGTCAACTGTATATAAATTTCCAATATTAGTAATAGTGATGTAGGTAGTAATAAAGGGGAGGGGGAAATGCACTCAATTGCCTAATGATAGTGTGTAAGGCAAATGTAACCCAATTTCTTAACAGATTCTCTTTGAAGCAAACAATATCTCTATAGCAGAGTTCAATGGCCCAACAGCCTCCTTGCTAGCAAGTTTTGTAGCTTATCTGACTGCTTTTTGCCATGTGCATATAAATCTTTTGCCAGCATTTGTTATTTTTTGTTCTCTGGTTTGGGGAAAACCTTTCATTTTTTAAAGCACATTTCTTCTCTGTGACCCTGCTCTGTTCCCTTATGTATCTGAAGAACTAAACTGACCCAAACTCTTCCTTGACATGAAATCTGCATTCTAACAGAAATTCTATTCTTGTAGTTTTGAATAATCTCTTAAATAGCAGAGATAACCACTTTGCATTTCAACTTCCTTTGAATCTATCCATTTTTTAAAAAATTACTCTTTTGAAATTGAATGTGGCCATTTTGGGGTTACATTGGTGTCTTGAACAAGATTCTGGGCAACACCACTAAATCTACTAAGATTTCGTTTGGTATTACCTTGTTGGTTGCATGATTTGCTGTTCTAGGTTGCTGTCATTTAGGGTGCCTAGAAATTTGGTCTCTTTCATTCCAAAAAATGTATTTTGCCACCTTGTGAGTGTGATTGAATTCACCCATTTCTATTGCTGCATTTTCTCATGTATCTAATCTCATTTTGAATTTGCATATTATCTTTAGCTATTTGAGCAGGACAGCAATGGCCAATCCTAGTACTAATTTGCCGTTATCAATTGTTATGGATATTCCGAGAGTGAATTAATGGAAGTTCTTATCCATTTATAAGATCTCTCTGATGTTTAGGGCAAAGCCAGTTTAATCTATTGCATACTTTGACAATGCTGCCTACGAATGCTTCAAACTTTCAAAGTAGCTGGAAAACTCTCCAGTGGGAAATGAATTTCCATACCTGTCAGGCTTGTCCCAACTTGAGCATCTCGGCAAGACAGACCTTCAACATCATGGTTGAAGAGAAAGGTTTACTTTTACTAAAGTAAAGCAGTTACAGCATAAGCAAAGCTGGATCAGAATATTCCCATGCAGAGCCTGCGGTTTTCCCCCTTTCCCTGGCTCTTCTCCTTTGACCAGTCCGTCAGTGTCTAATGATATTCAAACTAGATGTTTTAGGAACAGCTTTGAGGTTTGACACTTCTTTGGTGGAGTTTTGCATTTCATTCTCACAGCTCCATCCTTGATCAGCCGGTCTGTTCTGGATTGGCACCTCTGGTTTCTGTCACCCTGTCATTCCCCTCCTGCCTCCCCAATCTCTCTTCCCTCTTGCATTTTATGGCAGGATGCCAGTGAAGTGGATTATGCTGAAGATGGTAGACTTGACAATACCATGACTCACATAATCCAAATTGCAATCAGACAGGGTTGCAGAGGCTAGAAGAGAACAAAGGGAAAATTCACACTACTCTTTTTGTGGATATGGCCCACTTTAAGTACCAAGATCAAAAAATGTAGTTCCCAGCTGAAGTTTGCTTTTTTCTCCCCATCCTCAAGTGAAGCTTATACTTGTTGAACAAGATTTGAATCAAAGTTTGTATCACCTAGCTACCTAAATTATATTCTCACATCAAAATATTTTCCCCATCAACCATGGGGAAACAATAAAGTCGCTAACTCAGATTAATGGATATTTCTCCTTCCCTAAAAAGCATAATCTTCTCCTTACTTGGAGAGTCTTCCCGATAAAACAGAAAAAATGCAGTGGATGTAAGTATGTGGTGAAGAAGGAGTTGAGCTAACTCAGGAATAGTTCCAAACAACACAAAGGAACTTTGAATTAGTTAGAATAATCCAGATCTAAAAACAACCCCAAGCAAAAACTGTTGTATAAAGATCCATACGGATGTTAGATTTTTCACATTAGATCAACTACTGATAATAACAATGAGCTTTTATTATTTTTGATGTGAAAAGATAAATGGCATTTATCAGTTGCCAACCATTGGCAGTATTCACAATTTCAGCATGCATTTGGATCAATTTCCAGCCTCAGAGATATCTAAGTTATAAGAAAGGGTGATTCCATCCTATGAGACCAAAAAAATCCACAGTCAGCTTTTATAAACATCTGTTATCAATAAACTGATATGTAAACTTTAGAGATTGAATGTAATAAGAGACTGAAGATCCCAATTTTACCTGAACAATAGGAAAATGTTTAAATCTTAATTATAAAAATTTCATTAGATTTTAGATTGTGGGTTATACAACAAAAATATTTTGAACTTAGTGATTTCATTACATTTGCATAAAACGAATGAATAAAACACTGTATTTTTCAATACGCAAACAGAATAACACTTCATTAAAATATTTTTTGCAATGTCCTAAAATGACAACACTCTAGAAAGTTGAAATTTACATAGATTAATTTGATTTTGAAACAATGTTTAATATTTAATTAATTGTTAATTAAGTTTAATTTTCTAATATACTCATTCTTTTGAACTATATACCAACTGCATAGAAATTGAGAGATGGACAAAAGTTATGGATTTTCTATGTCCTTATTAGTGCAAGACATTAGCTAGTTCTTCAGCGTTGGAATGATGACTATGGCTACAATAATTAGTGGCTTGGAAACATAATGTTACTTGCACACTATAGTTGCCTATAGACATAGATTATACATGGATAACTACAATAAGGTATGCTTATCTTTTACTGAAATGTATGTTTAAAAATATATAGCGAGAGTGTACCAAAGTCAGAGATCATAGAGGACTTATTGTATAGATTGCATTAAATGTTCAGGTTGGTTGCCATTTTCTTCTAAATACTTTTTAATTAATTTAATACATGGCTTTTAAACCTTTCTAAGTACAGTAACATTTTCTCTGAAAAAAAATAATAAAAATTATTGTGATTGGCGTATGGGATCTGACATTTGATATATTGTGTGTGTGTGTGTGTGTGTGTGTGTGTGTGTAGTTAGTCTTTAAGTTATGAGGGTAATTGGGACTGGATTTTTTGTCGCTAAGGGATATAATTGGAAAAAGCGCAACATTATGCAGTCATATTGCTTAGCAGCAGTAATCCCAGCACTATTGTTAACCAGTTGTTAACCAAGGGCCCAATCTAAGCCATTCAAGACTTGGTTATGCCCAGCCCTGAGCCTTAGTCCTCCTAAGATAAAGTAATGCCTCTCCTTCAATTCCCCCCAACTACCTATTCCTGTCAAGAGTGATTTGCTTTTCACCTAGTTTCTTCTCCACTCTCAACTTGACAAAAATCAGGAGGGGGTTGCTTGATTTCTCTGAAGTGGGAATGGAATGCTAAGAATCTGTCTGCAGATTGTGAGGTCCTACTCCCCCTTTGAAGGACATGCTGTGCAGGTGTTTGAATGATCCAAGCAGTTCCCATAATAAATGGAGCATAGTTGATTGGACAATGCAATGGACTAAGGGGAATGGCCAAAGGGGGAATTCAAGTTTAATTATGTGGATGTTTGAGTGGAAATTCAGAGCTGGTTTTGCTTCTTTTGGGCCAGTGTAGCATATTCAATAAAAGTACTACTTTGGGGGAAAAAATGTCCCAGGAGTTTCTTTCTTGGATTCACTAGCTGAACATCTGACATTAAATCAGCTTGGCAATATTGCAGCCTACCTGGATCCCTCCAGGAGAGCTGCAACATCAGAATGTCAGCAGCCAACAAGAAGATGGATGGTGGGGTGAAGCTGGGAGAAGCTCCCTCTGAGGGGCACCGATGGCAGCCCAAACAGGGCCTGGGGACCAGCTGAGGGGCGCACACCCCAAGCAGAGGGCTGAGAAACTGGAGCAGTCACCCATGCATGGAGGAGGCCAAAGTGCAGTGGGCGAGTGGTGTGAAGAAGGCAGCAGAGGCAGAGTACCTACTGCCCCCTGGGTCATGGTGGTCCAGGAAGCAAAGGAAAGCCAGGAGAGCAGCTGAATGGGAAGAGCCAGCAGAGTGGAGGTTCCCGAAGTCAGAGAGCAGTTCAGCGGGCTGGAGGTCCAGTCACTGATGATGGTAGCTGGGATGGGGCCCACCAAGCAGCTGGTTGCCCCGTCCTCTCCTCTGTAGCAGCAACTAATATCAAGCCTGACTGGGGTGATGGGACCCATACAGCAAGGGGCAATGGCAGCCTCTGACAGGGCCAGGGCAGGCTTCTTCACCTCCCATGGTGACACGAGCTCCTGTGTATGTGGCCTCACAGGTGGTGGGGCTGCTACTGGACTACATGCTGGTGCAGCAAGATTGGGGTGGCTTTGGGGTGGATTTCCATCAGTACGCTGATGATACTCAGCTGTACATTTCCACCCCAGGCCACCCCAATGATGCCCTTGACGTGATGGCCCGGTGCCTGGAGGCCGTACGGGTCTGGATGGGGAGAAACAGACTCAGACTCAACCCTTCCAAGACCGAGTGGCTGTGGTTGCCGGCTCCCAGGCATAGTCAGCTGACTCCGTCGCTGACTATAGGGGGCGAAACTTTGGCTCCCTCAGAGAGGGTACGCAATCTGGGTGTCCTCCTGGATCCACGGCTGACACTAGAAGATCAGTTGACGGCCGTGGCCAGGGGGGCGTTTTACCGGGTACGCCTGGTTC
>NW_015386333.1:2188205-2220448 GCF_001527695.2 Protobothrops mucrosquamatus
ATATTTTAATTTGATTTTAATTTGATTTTAATTTGGTTTTTAACATAATTTTAAAAAGAAACGGCAAAAAATCAATATTTCATTTTAATTGTATTTTAAACTTAGTATTTTGTATGGTTTGTCTGTTTTTTAACTTGCTGTAAGCCGCCCTGAGTCCGCTAGGAGAAGGGCGGGGTATAAATTGAATAAAACCTAAACCAAAACCTAAACCCCTTCAGGGCAAAGTTTGATGGCCAGCCCAAAAAGTTAGCCTCTCTCCTGACTCAGGGATTGAAATTACTTGAAGTGGCATGGTGCATTGCACTCTGATGAGCTTTCCCATGTGAGTGCGGTCAGCTCAAACCTGGAGGGGGATGCCGTGGAGTGGTTGGTGTCTCTCTATGATGAGGGGCCCCCTGAGCTGATGGATATGAATGCCCTCTTGCAGGAACTGCAACACAGATTTCAGGACCCCACAGAAACCTGCCTGGCAGAGGCCAGGATCTGCTCCATTTGGCAATGGAAGTGGCCAGTTGCAGAATGCATTTGAGAGTTTTGCAGACTGGTGGCCTGCTTCAGAGAATGGCCTGAGTCCCTGCTGGTCTACCAGTTCCAGGACAGGCTGAACCAGGAACTATACCATAACTGCCTACCCCAGGTGGTGCCCAATGACTTCAGGGCATGGTACCAGCTGGTCACCAATGTGGACCTAAACCTGATGGAGTACTGACAGCACACTGCCCCTGCTGAATGGCCAAAAGACACCCCGCAGCCCAAGGGGGGGAAGGGAGGTACTCTCCATAGTCCCAGGGAGAAGCTCTGATGAGTCCTGGGAGCCTGCTTCTGGTGTGAGAAGAAAGGCCACCAATCGGCTGACTGCCTGGCTCCACATCCAGCATCTGCATCACGGAGAAAAAACCACCAGCGCCAAAGGGGAAGACATAGGTGGCGCAGCAAGTCATGGAGGTTTCTCCCCAGTCCAGCAAAGGGGAGGAAACTCCAACCTCCAATAAAGGGGAGGAAACTCCAACCTCCAATAAGCCTGACTTGGTCTTTTAGGACCAAGGGGAAAGACAACCCAATGGTAAGTGGCACATCAGCCCAGTGACTGCCCAGGTAGAAATCCTGGTGCCCTACTCAGGAGAAAAAGACAACCTTATGGCCCTGTTAGATTTAGTCTGCACCTAGTGCCTGATCAGCTAGCCGACGGTGGAAAGATTGAAGTTGAGACTCAGGAAATTAAAGCAGCCCAAGGGAGTTGAATAGCTAGACTGTTCCCTTATTAGGGGGAGGGGGGTGCCTGACGGAACTAGTGAGCCTAAGAATTGGGAAGCATGTAGAGACTATCCACTTCATTGTAGCCCCTGGAATGACTGAGGCTATGATCCTAGGGCTAGCCTGACTGAAGAAGTGGAACCCGGCAGTAGACTGGGCTGATAGCAAGTGGTGCTTAGAAAAAGGGCAGCAAAGCAACAGGAACTGAGGAAAGTGCCAGGTGCCAGCCACAAGCCTGCAGTTAGGGAGGTGAAAGTGGAACAGGCTAATGCACTAACAGAGGGTGAGGAGTTAGAACCATTCATTCCAGGGGAATACTGCGATCTTGCTGAGGTGTTCAGCAAGAGGGAGTTGGATGTGCTGCCATCTCACCATCCAATGGACTGAGCTATTGAAATTATGCTGGTGGCTAAACTGCTGAAGCCAAAGATGTATTCCATGGTACCCAGGGAAATGGAGGAGCTTAGAGGATTCATAGACAAAAACTTAACTAGGGGCTTTATCCAGCCAGCCAAATCGAGGATGGCCGCTCCTGTGCTCTTCAGGGTAAAGAAAGACAGGTGACTGAGGATGTGTATGGACTATAGAGGGATAAATGCAATTTGCATGGAGAACATATACCCCCTCCCCCTGATGAAGAACATGTTGGGTTATTTATCCAAGGAGAAGATTTTCACCAAGCTGGATTTGAGGGAAGCGTACTACTGAGTGCAGATTAGGGAAGGCAATGAGTGGAAGACCACATTCAACTAACCCTTGGAATGCTACCAATTTCAGATGATGCCATTTGGGCTGCAAGGGGCACCCGCTATGTTCATGCAACTGGTAAATGTAGTCCTACACAAATACCTGCATAAAGGGGTGTTGGTGTACTTGGAAGATATTTTAATCTATACTGAGACCATGGAAGACCATGTAAAGCTAGTGAGAGCTATGCCAGAAAAGCTGCTAAAAGCTCAGCTGTATGTGAAGCTATCCAAATGTGACTTTCACAAGATCAGTCTAGATTATTTAGGTTACCACATCTCCAGGGAGGGGGTAAAAGTTGACCCAGGAATGTGAGGGCAGTTTTAGAATGGGAGGCCCCATGGACCAGAAAGCAACTGCAGAGTTTCCTGTGGTTTGCGAACTTCTATAGGCAATTCATTCCCATGTTCGCACAGATATCCTACCCATCACAAACTTGCTAAAAATGGAAAAGGAGACGAAGCCCAGACCAAGTCAACCCTTGAACTGGACTGTTGAATGCCAAGCAGCATTCAAAAAGCTAAAGAGACTCTTCATCACTGAGCTGATATTGAGACACCTGAACCCAGAGGAGCCATTTGCAATCCAGCTAGATGGCAGTGGAAGTGGTTTTAATGCAGAAAAATGGAAGGAGAGAATTGCAACCTTGCACCTATACTACTCAGAAACTGCCTGACACCAAGAGACAGTGGGCCATCTGGGAGAAAGAGGCTTAGGCTATCCGCTGGGCCCTCCTCACCTAAAGACAGTTCTTAGAGGGCAGTAAAATCCCGTTCAAAGTTTGGACCGACCACAAGAATCTGGAAGCACTGAAGGCCCCAAGGAAACTATCCACTAAGCAGGTCTGATGGGCTCAATACTTCAACTGGTTCAACTTCCCCTTATAGTATTTACTGGGGGGGGGGAAGAACTTCCTCACCGATGCCCTCTTATGCCTGACTCAAGAGCCCTAGGGAAGAGATAGTTTATTCTATCATCCCATCTAAGCAACTTGCGGCACCAGCATCCATGAGACAGCCACAGAAGGAACCCCCTCAATAAGGAGGAGACTCACTGATCCAGCGACTAAGAGAAGCCCTGGGAGGGGACAAGTAGTTCCAAAAGCATAAGAGAGACTTGATGCTGAAGCAAGGCTTAGTGTGGAAAGGGAGTAAAGTGTATGTCCCAGTCAGCCAGAGAAAGGAGTCACAACATGAAGCCAGCAGGCACTAGATATGTAAAGACCCTGCACCTTATAAAAAGGTAATTTTGGTGGCCAAGGATGAAGAAGGACATAGAATCCTATGTGGCAAGTTGCCCTTTATGCGCATCTATGAAGTGCTTGCCAGGGAAAACCCCTGGATTGTAGGCAACCCAACCCTGCCATGGGAGGAGATAGCCATGGATTTCATAGTTGAGCTGCCAGAGAGTAGCAGGAACACTATAATGTGGACTGTTGTTGACCTGTTCTCCACGCAGGCACATTTCATACCATACCCAAAGCTCCACTCAACCCGGCTCCTAGAAAAAATGTTCATGCACAGACTCCCAAAGAGGATTATCTCAGACCAAAAGGGTGCAGACCAAAGTTCTGGTGGGAGTTCATGAGGTTGACAGGCTCATCCCAGGGGCTTAGCTCCACTTTTCATCCCAATACTAATGGGGCAGCAGAATGAACCAACTCAATGGTGGAGCAATACCTAAGATGTTATGTAAACTATCAGCAGACTAACTGGGCTGAGCTTCTGCCATTCACTGAGGTCACTTACAATATCTCTGTAAAACAGCATAGGACTTACCTCTTTTAAAGTGGCCATGGGGGTTGGTTCATAGCCATGCAGGAACTTGCCACCCAGATTCTAGCAACACTGGCAGAATGGATGGACTCACTGAGAGGCACATGAGTTTTGGTGCACAAGGCACTAGGGAAAGCAAGAGAGGCCCCCCAAAAACAAGCTGATCAAAAGAGAGCCCCCCAGTGACAGTGGAGCTACAGATGCAGAGAAGTCTTAGGCAGGTCCACCCAGTATTTCATTGCAGTCTACTAAAGTCCATTCAAGATTAAGGCCAGTTGGAGGGACCCCTCCACTTTCAATCCTTATAAAAAGGGAGGAACACTATGAGATTAAAGACATCCTGGACTCTAAACACCACAGGGGAAAGTTGCAGTACCTTGTGCAGTAGAAGGGCTATCCCGTAACAGATGCTGAATGAGTGGCAGCAAAAGACATTAAAGCAGCTAGACTAATAAAGAGGTTTCATGCCCAGGTACCCTAAACAACCAAAGTGAAACAGTGTTTTGTAAATTGCAAATTGTTTATGCTTTTGTGCATTTTTGTTCATTCCAGATGTATTGTTTTCTTGGGGGAGGGGGTCAGCATATCAAGAGTGATTCCTTTTTCACCTACTTTCTTCTCCACTCTCAATTTGACAACAATCGGTAGGGGGTTGGTTGATTCATCTGGGGTGGGAATCGAATGCCAAGAATCCATCTGCAGAACATGAGGCCCTGCTCCCCACTTCAAGGACACACTGCGCAAGTGTTTGATTGAGCCAGGCAGTTTCCATAACAAATGGAGTGCAGTTTTGGACAATGCAATGGATCACATTTCAGCAGGAAATTCAGAGGTTTTTTTGCTTCTTTTGTGCCAATGTATTGTATTCAATAAAAGTATTACTTTTGGGAAGAACAATGTCCCAGGAGTTCCTTTCTTGCCCCAGCTGTGAAGGCTCTTGACATGGCTCTTCATGAGGTGGCTGATGGTCATATATGGTCATGTTCCCCAGGTGTCATGAGGAAACCACCATGCATGACTGGGGAAGAAAGTCTTATGAGGTCAGAGTTGCTTCATGAAGAGTTAGACCAAGTACACTTTGTCAACAGTAGGACCATGAATGCAGTGAAAGTCAGCTCGGCCAGTACAGCATAAGATGGTAGGGGCCCTAAAGAGCTTAGATAAGGGAGAAATAGGCTGGCAGGGGAAGCAGAAATGCCTTTGCAGTCATAAGGGCAGACAAGCTGCCAAGAGCCGGAATTTTGACCATGCAACTGTAACAGTTATATCTTTGGGGACTGGTTGTAAATCCCTTTGTTCAGCACCACTTTAACTTCAAATAATTCCTGAAAAAATGGTCATTAAGCAAGAACTACCTGTATACATATATTTATATATGCATGAGAATCCTAACTGCCTGAACTTTTTTTACCGATAGTCCCACAAACACGTGGCAAAGGCTGAGAAGTGAACGGAGAAATGGAATGCAGCTGAAAGGCAGGTTAGTAAAAAAACACTTGGGGTAGAGTATCTGGGCGGGGGTGGCACCTTACCCTGCATGGTGGCAGGAGAGTTAACAGTAGGCGCGGGAGGCCCAGGAGGAGTGGCACAAAGCAGGCAGAGGGGAGGCCGGGCAGATTGCAGGCACCGCTTCTCACCTCCTCTGCGCTGCCACAGTTGCCGCTTTGGCCAAAGCGACCCAGCCGTTGCTGTTGGCGCTGCCGCCCCACCCAGCTCTGCTGTTGCCATGCCACTGCCCTGCTCCAGTCCTGGGCAGCACCTCTGCCCTGCACGGCTGTCCTGCTCAGCCCGTGATCAGCCTCCGCATCGCCACCGCCACAGTCCCTCCAGGCTCCACTCCAGCCCCGGGCAGCGCCTCTGCCCTGCCCGGCTGCCTCGCTCGTGCCCATGATCGGCCTCTGTGCTGCCACCACTGCAGGATGGTGCAGAAGTCACGCAACAGGAATGTGTATATGGGCAGCTCGGGTGAGAAGAAGGTGGGCTTTGGAAGCCTCAACCCCGGTGCCCCCAAGTCCTCCCATGACAGGGCCCTCCTGATAACTGGTTCCGAGGGCAGTGACGGTGGTGGCAAACACAGTTTGATCCTCAGCAAGCCTCGTTTGCTGCTTTCTGCCCAATGCCACTGCCATGAGACCACAGAACAAGCCGAGCGGAAGTAAGGAACCGGGTTGGGGCGGTGGGAGAAGGGCACTCTGCAAGGGTTGGGTCTGACGCATGTGGGGCTGCTGCCTTGCTTTCTGTATTGGGGCTGGGCTGGACTGTGGAACCTCCATGCTGCTTCTTCTCCTGCGGAAATCAGGAGTGCCCACCCCGCCTACTCCTCGTCTTGGGCCAGCTGCCACCGTCATGGGCTCTCCAGCCCATCACTGGCCAGCCGGGTGTGCCAAGCTCAGGCCTCAGGCAGATGGAGGCCAGAAGAGAGTGAGAGCCATGGCTACCCGGCTCCTCCGCCTGAGGACGCATGCAGGGAGAGACGCCGCCCGGCTCGGTAAGCCGCGGTCTGCCCGCAGAAGGAGGAGGAGGATGGAGGAAGAGGGCTGGCTGGGGACAGGCGCAGCACTGCCCACAGGGGGAATCTGACCAGCCCCAGCCTGGAGGGGGGAGAGGCTGGGGGAGCTCGAAGGGAGGCATCCCGGCATGCCCAGCTGGCGGTGACAGGCTGGAAAGCACTGGACAGCGGCAGCTGTCCCGGGATGAGGGGTAGGTGGGGTGGGCGCTCCCGATGTCTGCGGGGGAAGAAGCAGCGAGGAGGCTCTGCACCCAGCCCAGTCCAGCATAGCCCCAGCATGGCAAGTGAGGCAGCAGCCCCATGTGCATCCCCTGCCAGGCAAGCAGAGCTATAGCATCTGCGGCAAAAGAGCACAGGCGGGCAGTGGAAGGCACAAGGAGCCCCAATCCCAGCACAGCCCCTCCTCACTCTTCTCCTCATCTCCTCAGAAGAGCTGTGGGGCTCAGGAGCCTCCCCCATGTCCCCCCACCCCCCAAGGGAAGAAAACCATAATGAGACACTCTTCTGTTTTAACTTTTTTTCCTTGCCACTTTTTGGAGTTTTCATCCTGCTTTTGTGAGACGGCAGCTTTTGGGAGGGGGTGTAGCTGCCCCCTTCCTCCTCAAGCCATCAGCTGAGCAAGATGCTTTCCTGCCCATTGCCCCACCTACCAGAGACCCCCTGGATCTCCCCCAACCCTGCAGGCATCCCTCCCCAGGAGCAACATCAAGCTGGCCACGCCCACCCAGTCTGCCATGACCACTGTAGCCACGCCCACCCAGAGGGCCATGCCCACCCGGCACCTGGCGATACATAAGTGGGTTTTGGGTTGCAGTTTGGGCACTTGGTCTCTAAAAGGTTTGCAACCACTGCCCTAGAAGATAACAGTGATTTAGGGTTTCTGCCTCATTGGTACAGCACATTATCAACAGGCACAGTGATTGAATCATATTAATCCTGCCATGGCATTTAGTTTGAGTTGGGGGGAGGCCTAGATAGAACACATAAGGTGTGTGTTATGTATTGATGTGAATTACTTGGAAACTATTGGAAACGGTCAAACGGCTGCATCTGTTTAAACTCCAGACTGTCTGTCTACATACTTGTTAGCTTGTGTTTAAGTGGGAAATACTGCTTTAATTCTATTGGCTGCTGCCTAGCGGTGATCTATATAAATAGAGGTTAAGGGGCAGTTAGTGCTGCTTCTGAGTTAATAAATGGGTTGTTGTTTGCACCAATTGCCTCGTCAATGGCTCACCGATCCTGAAACATAACAATGGTGACGAGGATGGGATGTGCTGCTAAGGGAGAAAGAGCCAGAAATCACTAGCGGTGAGACCAGGCCTCAACATCTTGGTAGGAACCACGTTCCCCCTTCTGCCTGCCAGCAAGCAATGCTGGAGGCCCACATCCTGAGGGACCCGTCCCTAGGACCAACACAGAAGCCTTAGTAGCACAAAGCATTGAGAGATCGATGACAACTCACCATGGCCAAGCTTGGAAAACTGTCGGAGTTCAACATGTCACATCCCGAGAGGTAGAGTTCATACATTTCTCGAGTTGAGAACTATCTGAGGGCTAACCAAGTTAGCAAAGATAGCTTAAAGGCAGCAACGTTGCTATGCATGTGTGGCCAGGCAACATTTGATACAGCCAAAAACCTAGTTGCTCCAGCTATGCTTGAGTCGGTCGCCTACTCTGAGCTCAAGAAAATGCTCAAGGAACATTTTGAGCTGAAGCTCTCTGTTATTGCCTGGAAACACGCTTTTGAACAAAGGGAGCAGCAACCAGGCGAGTGTTCTATCCCAGCCTATTGCCGTCCTTGTTAGAGGCACAAGGACCAAACTCCTGCTGATACAATAGGCTGGAAACTTTAAAACAAAACAAAATCCCTTTTATTTGGGTGACAATCCTGTCAATAAGTCCAAAACACAAACAGCAAACCTCAAGTTCAAAGGAAGGAAATAGTCCACAGGAACACGTTGCAAACAAGACGAACAGACCAGGATTCCAAGAAGCACTTTGCAAACGGTTGCCTTCAGCAACCAGCAACGCCTACACTTCCCTTTTTATACAGCAGTCCCAGGGCGTTGCCTCTCATTGCCTTCTCCTTTTACTTTGGAGTAGTCTCATAGACTGTTGTTGTTTTTTCCTTGCTACTTGACGACGTCTGCGAGCATCAATTAGCTCATCCAGGTGTGAGCCTTCCGAATCTGACTCCTCCTCACACAGCTGAGCTTCATCAGAAACACGACTGGAGGGGCCAGGCTCTTCATCAAGCCATGAGTCTTGTAATTCATCAGAGCCTCCCTCTGACCCTGATGGCCCCTCAACGGCCTCCTCCACATCCTCCTCAGATTCCTCAGACTCAGCTGTTGGGAACACAGGCTGGCACGGAATCACAACACTATCTCGCACCGCAGGGCCCTTCCCCCGGGTCTGCCAATCCGGGTGCGGTCGGGATGGGAATTGGTCATGAAAGGCGGTCACCAAAGCAGGAGCATGAAAGGTGGTTGCATCCTCCCAGGTGAACTCCTCCGGTCCGTAACCTTTCCATTCAATCAGATACTGGAAGCGACCTTTCACCCAACGGGAGTCCCGAATGCTGGCAACCTCATACTCAGGAGCACTGTCTCCATCACGTTGTTCTGGTGGGGGAGGTTCGGCTCGGCGGAGTGGACACGCCGGTTGCTCAGGGACCAACAGAGAGCGGTGAAAGACCGGATGTACCCGCATGGAATGTGGCAGAGTTAAGCGATAGGCGACCGGATTGATGACAGCCTCGATGGGGAACGGTCCTATATATCGATGGTCTAATTTCTTGACTGGCCGGGTGGACGGTAGGTTCCTGGTGGACAGCCATACCCGGTCTCCTACCGATAGTAGAGGCGTATCCCGCCTCGACCGATCAGCAAACCTTTTGTAGTCAGTCTTGGCCTTCTCCAACTGTCGCTGCACCAATCGATGTGTCCCGGTGCGTCTAATGGGGAAAGAGGGAAAAACCGAGGGTGATAGCCCATATTGGCTAAGAATGGGGTCATCTGCGTGGAGGTGTGCTGGGAGTTATTGAATGCAAACTCAGCCACCGCCAGATAGTCCACCCAATTGTTCTGCTGCTGGTTGACATAGCAGCACAGATATTGTTCCAGGATTCCAATGACCTTCTCGGTCCCTCCGTCAGTTTGGGGATGATGTGCGGACGAGAGGCAGATCTTGATGTCTAACGCCTGCATCAACCCCTGCCAGAAACGGGCTGTGAACTGGGCCCCCCTATTGGACACGACCCTATCAGGAAGACCATGTAGCCGGAACACCTGCTGGATGAACATGCGACCGGTGGTGCGGGCAGACGGCAAGCCACGACATGGAATGAAATGTGCCATCTTGGTCAGCATGTCCACCACCACAAACACCGTTGTGAATCCAGAAGCCGGGGGTAAGTCCGTCAGAAAGTCCATGGACACAGCCCCTCAGGGTCGTTTGGGTGTCGGCAAGGGCTGCAATAGGCCGGGCGGGGCCCCTGTCGCTGACTTGGCCTGCCTACACGAAATACAAGAGGAGACGTAGGTCTGAACGTCGTGTCAGATTCGGGGCCACCAGAAGGTCCGGGAGACCAAGTTCAGGGTCTTGAACAGGCCAAAATGCCCCGCCGCCGGATTGTCGTGACACTGGCTGAGGATGAGTCCCCTGAGCGGGCCCCCAGGAACATAGAGCCGATCATGATAGTGGAGGAGTCCATCCGTGACTGTCCATGGGGAATTGGCCCCCACCTCCTCCTTTCGCTGAGCCACCCATCCATCCTGCTGCTGGGCCTCCCGAATCCGAGCCCGTATATCTATCGGCTCTCGTACCGCAGCAAAAGACTCGATAGGGAGCACTGTTCTGGGAAGAAGCTTGTCTTCTGCTCGGGAATATTCGGGCTTCCTGGACAGAGCATCCGCTCTTTGATTGTGACCGCTGGGTACGTACGTCACCCGGAAATTGAACCTCGCAAAGAAGAGAGACCACCAGATCTGGTGTTGGTTCAATTTCCGAGCGGTCTGCAGGCTCTCCAAATTCTTATGGTCCGTCCGGACCTCGATTTGATGACGCGCCCCTTCCAGATGATGCCTCCAGGCCTCGAATGCCACTTTAATGGCCAATAGCTCCTTCTCCCAGATGGTATAGTTGCGCTCCGCCGGNCACGCACTGCAAGCTTGGAAAGGTGACCAAGTTCTGTGACCAATAAATCTGTGGGTCATGCGCTCGAAGCCACGCCATTCCCAAGACCACAGGGAAATGCAGGTCTGAGGTGATATAAAACTGGATGGCCTCCTCATGGGTACTGATGGCCATACATAGTGGTTGCGTGGCAGCCTTAATGGGCCCAGACCGAAGTACTTGACCATCAATGGTTTCCACTAACATCGGTGGATCCACGGGGCATTGGGGAATTGCCCATTGAGCCACGAATGCTGCGTCTATAAAGTTCGTAGTGGCCCCAGAGTCAATCAACGTATGGACAGGAATCCCCTTGGGCAACTTAGGAAGAATCAGGCGCGCCTCCAAGATCAAATGTTTTGGGGGTCCATGGTCAGCATCAGAAGGGTGTGGCTCGGAGGTGCGAGACGCCCGACCCAAAAGGCCTTTCAGGTCGGGCGTGGGCCGTTTCCCGACAGGGGAGCAGATGGCAGTCTCGGGACAAGCTCCGGCACAGACGCCCCTCGTCGCTTCTTGGGGCAGAAAGTGGCCAAATGCCCAGGGTCCCCACAGTAAAAACACAACCCCCCCGAACGTCGCCTGTTCATCTCTGCCACCGATAGACGAGGTCTGGCAGCACCTAACTCCATTGGCTCCTCCCTCTGGACCGGGGTTGCACCCACAACGGGGGCCGTACGGGTCTCTGGGATGGCACGGCGACTCCTTCACTGCTGCAGCCGGGCGTCGATCCGCAGACAGAGATGAATGAGCCCAGTAAGGTCCGGGGGAATATCAACACGGGCCAGCTCATCCAGCATCTCCTCCGACAACCCATCCTGGAAAGCGTCCACAAACGCAGCCTCATTCCAGGCTGAATCCTGGCTAAGCAGCCGAAATTCACTGATATAGCCCTGCAGGGGGCGTCAGCCTTGTCTCAGAGCCTTCAAACGCCGGGTAGCCGTCTGGGTCTTGATGGCGTCTTCATACATTAACCGCATGTGCTCACAAAACCCCACAAAGTTGTCCATCAATGGACTAGGTTGGGCTAGCAAGGGTGTGCCCCAATGAGCTGCAGGACCAGAGAGCATACTTATGATAAACCCCACTTTATCCCGGTCAGTGGGGAAATCATCTGCTTTCACACTGATATACAAGCGGCATTGTCCCATGAAAACANCAATAGGCTGGAAACTTTAAAACAAAACAAAATCCCTTTTATTTGGGTGACAATCCTGTCAATAAGTCCAAAACACAAACAGCAAACCTCAAGTTCAAAGGAAGGAAATAGTCCACAGGAACACGTTGCAAACAAGACGAACAGACCAGGATTCCAAGAAGCACTTTGCAAACGGTTGCCTTCAGCAACCAGCAATGCCTACACTTCCCTTTTTATACAGCAGTCCCAGGGCGTTGCCTCTCATTGCCTTCTCCTTTTACTTTGGAGTAGTCTCATAGACTGTTGTTGTTTTTTCCTTGCTACTTGACGACGTCTGCGAGCATCAATTAGCTCATCCAGGTGTGAGCCTTCCGAATCTGACTCCTCCTCACACAGCTGAGCTTCATCAGAAACACGACTGGAGGGGCCAGGCTCTTCATCAAGCCGTGAGTCTTGTAATTCATCAGAGCCTCCCTCTGACCCTGATGGCTCCTCAACGGCCTCCTCCACATCCTCCTCAGATTCCTCAGACTCAGCTGTTGGGAACACAGGCTGGCACGGAATCACAACAGCGAGTCTGCTGCCAAGTTCATAGCTGCCCTACAACAGGCGTCCCGGCTCTGCAATTTCACAGACCTCTAAGAGAGACTGAGAGACCGTTTGGTATGCGGGTTGAGAAACAAGGACCTTCAGCAGAAGTTGTTTGCGAAAGAGATCTTGACGTTCCAAGACGCCCTGAAGGAAATTATGGCCGAAGCTGCCAGAGGAGCCATAAAAGCCTTACGGCCCTCCAAGAATACTCCCAGCCCAGAAACCGTCCACCATGAGGACGCTGAAAGAGTCGAGGACCCCAATCGGGACCATGAGATCAATCAGCTGCAGAAGCCACCAGAAAGAGCCCAGCGGCCATTTGACAAGGCAGTTCCCTTCACTCAATGTGCGGGCTGTGGAGGCCGACATAGACACAGGTTCCATACAGCAATGTGCCGGGCGTGTGGCAAATAAGGCCACATCGTCGCCATCTGTAAGGGTCGCCAGAGGGAAATTTCACAAAAAGAGTTCCCCAGGAAAGGTACCGGGGCCCTGGGGCAACACAGAGTTGGCTATTGCTCCAGCAGAAGGAGCGTTTTTAGGACAGGTGCCCATCACCCCCTTAAAGAAAAGCTGAGACTCAAAGTCAAGCTTCAAGGCGTTCCATGCCATGTGGAACTGGATACTGGGTCAGCCCTATTTATAATTTCCCAAGGAACTTTTAACCACATTTGCAATCGCAGCAGCAAACGAGTTAAACTCAAGCCGTCAAATCCCCTGCTAATGGATTTCCAAAACTACCACTTAGCGGTTAAAGGAGAAGCTATGCTCAAAGTACAGTTCAAAGAGTTTGAGGGTTCCCTGGACATCGTGGTAGTTGAGGGTCACCGCACAAGCTTCATCGAGCTAGACTGGTTTGATGCCTTGGGCATCCATGTGACTGGCATAAACAGAATGCAAGCAGCGGACCTGTCGGCAGTTTGCCATGAGTTTGCTGATGTTTTCAGCCCTAACTTAGGGAAGTACAAGGGACCTCCAATTGCCCTCCACCTTGATCCTACCATAACCCCAATAAGGATCAAGCCTCGTAGAGTGCCTTTTGCCCTCAAACCAAAAATCGATGCAGAGCTGGACAAGCTGTTGCAACAAAGTGTGTTGCAGCCAGTAGATAGCAGTTGGTGGGAAACCCCCATAGTTACGCTACTTAAGGCCAATGGTGAGGTGCGCATATGCGCTGATTATAAGTGCACTATTAATAGAGCAGTACAACAACATTCATATCCTGTGCCTGTAGTCAGCCACATTTTGGCATCACTACAGGGAGGTCGCGTATTTGCCAAATTGGATTTGGCTCAAGCCTACCAGCAACTGCCCATGGATGATGCCATGGTGGAAGCTCAAACTATAGTTACCCACAGGGGAGCTTTCAGGGTAAGGCGCCTACAATTCGGGGTCAGTGTAGCCCCAGGGCTTTTCCAGAGTGTGATGGAGCGTACGCTCAAAAATATTCCAGGAGTGTGTCCTTATTTCGATGACGTCCTCATAGCTGGGGAGTCAGTAGAAATATTGGCAGAATGGCTCAAAGCTGTCCTTCAATGTTTCCATGAAGTGGGGCTGAAACTGAAGAGGGAAAAATGCAAAATAGGGATAGCTTTGACCGAATTCCTCGGTTTCCACATAGATGCCGCAGGCATTCACCCTGCTGAATCCAAGCTCAAAGCAATTCAGCAGGCCCCCAGTCCTAAGTCAAGGGGGGAGCTTCAGGCATTCTTAGGACTACTCAATTTTTATCATGTCTTTCTTCCACACAAGGCTGCAGTGGCAGAGCCATTACACAGGCTCTTGGACAAAAAAGCACAGTGGCAGTGGACGAGCGTCCATGAAAAAAGTTTCTCGGCAGTCAAATCACTGCTGTCTTCAAACTTGGTACTGACACATTTTAACAAACAGCTGCCTATCAGCATTGCTTGTGATGCATCCCCGTATGGGGTAGGGGCTGTGTTGAGCCATTTAACGGCTGATGGGAGACAAGTTCCCATAGCTGCCCCTGCCGCAATTAGAGCCAGACCCTGCTTCAACTGCTCGCATTCTGACTATCCAGGATTTGCTGGAGTCTCCCCTTAACGTGAGGGACCTGGCTGCCGAGACAGCTTCGGACAAGACGCTAAGTCGTATGTTGAACTGGGTGCTCACAGGATGGCCGGACATTAGTCAGGGGCCTAACTTTCAGAGCTTCAGTAGGAGGAAGGACGAGCTGTCAGCTCACAAAGGCTGCATTTTGTGGGGGAGTTGGGTCATAGTCCCGAATTCTTTGAGGCCCAGAGTGTTAAAGTCTCTGCATGAGGGACATCCGGGAATAGTCTGGATGAAGGCACTCGCGAGAAGCTACCTGTGGTGGCCAGGATTGGATAAAGATGTTGAGGCCCAAGTACACAGTTGCTACATTTGCCAGCAATCCAGGCCAGAAATGCCTCAAGCCCCAGTTCACCACTGGGAAACCACACAAGCCCCGTGGTCAAGAATCCACATTGATTTTGTGGGATCCTTTCAGGGACAGCTGTTCCTCATTGTGGTGGACAGTCACTCTAAGTGATTAGAGGTCGCACCTATCCCAACTATGACTATTGCCAGGACCATCCAAGAACTGTGCAGTACTTTTGCCACGCACGGGTTACCTGATGTGATAGTCTCAGACAATGGGGGTCAATTTACTGCCGTAGAATTCCAGTCCTTTTTGAGGGCTAACATGATCAGGCACACCACTTTGGCCCCTTTTCAGCCTCAAATGGCCAAGCGGAACGCATGGTCCTGATGACCAAAGCGGAACGCATGGTCCTGACAACCAAAGAATCCTTAAAAAGGATCATAACCAGCAACTGGCAGCATAGGCTGGCAGACTTTTTACTCTGCCAACGCACGACTCCCTGCACTTCCACGGGCAGAAGCCCAGCAGAATTGAGATGGGACTGTTGTTTAATCACTAAGCTGGATCGTCTGCATCCAGACTGAGTTGCCTCAGAATCAGCACAGCCAAAGCCACCGCAGAGCTAGCAAGTTGGCGACCCGGTTTGGGCACGAAACTAAGGTCAAGGGGCACTGTGGGTGGTAGCTGTGTGTGGTAAGGTGTCAGGGCCACTTTCTTACAAAGTGGTCTTGGAAGACAGTGGTGTGATACACAGGCACATCGACCAACTGTGCAGGAGGCTAGCGAACCAGGCTTGGCTCATGACTCTTGCAAAAGTCAAATTCAGGGGCAGCATGACAGCAGCTGTGCATCGGAATCTTTGAGCGCTAGCGAGAATCCCAGAAGAGGGGACGGGGCACTAGCGGAAGGCGAGTTGGCCCTGAACACAGAGACTGCACCCACTGAGCGAATCCGGCAGATGGCTCCGATTTCTAGCCCGGTGGAAACTGTTCCACCAATGGACAATGGCTCGGGTCTACCCGGACAAACCAGTCACAGAGACTCAGGTCTACCCATAGCAAACAGGTCCCAAAGTCCCTGTCTACCCAGCCTGGCAGGCGAGCTAGTAGACCGGGAGCCTCCAGTGCTGCTGAGATGTTCGGAATGGTCGAGAAGGCCACCAAAGTATTTACAGGACTATGTTCAATACTTGTCATTATGAACTATCTAGGGGGAAGGAGTGTTATGTATTGATGTGAATTACGTGGAAACTATTGGAAATGGTCAAACGGCTGCACCTGTTTAAACTCCAGACTGTCTGTCTACATACTTGTTAGCTTGTGTTTAAGCAGGAAATACTGCTTTAATTCTATTTGGCCGCCACCTAGCAGTGATCTGTATAAATAGAGTTTAAGTGGCAATTAGTGCTGCTTCTGTGTTAACTTAATAAATGGATTGTTGTTTGCACCAATTGCCTCGTCAATGCCTCAGCGATCCTGAAACATAACAGTGTGGGAAACTAGGACATTTAGACCACCTTTGGCTCTTCCATGCTTTGTCCCAGGCTCAGCCCCAATTGAAAATGATTTGCAAACTTTGAGTACACTGGCAATCTATGTTTCCTTTTTTTTATGGCATCACAAGGAGAAGAATTCAGTGAGGCAAGGATTCCTGATTGTGCAAACTACACAGCCACATTCCGGGTTAGAAGGGTAACCTTATGCTGCTCACTTGGATGTGCTGAAAACCCATGGCTGGGCAGGTAATCTTTGCAGTGGCAGTAGTTTCACCTTAACCAATGAGAAAGGTGGCTGTATATGACTCCTGCTATGGGAAGGAAGGAAAAATACTGTCAAATTCTTGCTTTCCTCTTTCTTCCATCCATTGGGCCATCAGGTCTCTCTTTTTTCTCAGAAGGGATCAGGGTAGCTTGTAGTTCAGGCAAGGAAGTTGGAAGAAGCAGTGCAGAAAGAGCAGCAAAATGGCAATTACCAGCAAGCAGAGATCCTATCTCTTTTTCAGAGGAAACCTCCTTTGGTTTGTTCAATGGAAGAAGAGTAAGGGGAATAGTTCTCCTGTGACTCCTGTTCCTACAAGGCCAGAAGACCTCTGGTATGGGGACAAGATGCAGATGTGTCTCCAAGTTGGATTGCTATGAGATAGAGATTGTCTGGGATTTATTTTGCTTATAGTTCAGTCGTCTGCTACTTGGGATTGTATAGATTCCTTGAATATTGCTGGTCACCGTCAGAATAATCAGCATCAGTTTCCCTGTCTTTCTCTATATTTGGGAGGATATCAAAGGACAGTGCTAAAAGGTTTCTGGGTGTCCAAATCAAAGGAGAGGCAATGGTGTGAAATTGTTTGGGAACTGAACAGTTCATGAGATAGGTAAATTAAATGGGTACTGGACTTTTTTATCATTGTGTTCTTTTAAGTATATCCAGGTCAGTAGGCTCCAAAAATTAAGAAAGCCAACATAACAACACAGGTTGTTAGACACCCCCTGCACACACACACACACACACACACTTTCACAAGCTAGTACTCACTACTCACCATTACTCCACCCTTCCCCACTGCTACTATACCTTTTAACATTGGTCCTCCAACTACTACTTCTTGTGAGTCCTACTATTGGAGAAAAATATCTCTTTCTATCTGTTTCAGGCTGCTTTATTTCCACACACAAACACATCTCTGTCCCTCTCTCCTACATACCAACACCTCCAGCTGTCTCTCAGCACATTAGGACAATACCAGCACAGGTGCTGGCTATTTTCTAGGCCAGGGCTTTTCAACCCATGGTACGCGTACCACTGGTGGTACTCGGCACCTGGCAGGTGATACATGTATGGCAGGTTGAAAAGCACTTTAAAAAAAGTTTTTTTAAAATGTAGGCCTGTGGGAAAGTCAGCTGAAGCTGCGGTTTTGCCGGGGCTCTGCTGAGCACCCAGGATCACCCTGGGGCTCCAGCTGATTGGCGCACGGCTCAGGCTGACTGGCGCTTGCAACCGCCTGCTTCGTCCTGCAAAGCGGGGCTCATCCGGCAACGTTATGCCAGCAGCCCCGTTGGGATCAGGAAGGCTCCAAAGGAGGTAGCTGCAGGGGAGAGGAGGAAGCAGGATCCAGCCCCGTTGGGATCAGGAAGGCTCTGAGAAGGTAGTCCTAAAATCGATGGGCTGCTGCTGGGGAGGACAATCAAAATAGGACAAAACAAGTATAGTCCATCATGGTTTATTGATTGCCAAGTTTTCTTTGTGTTTTCCTATCCCTTCCTGGGCTATTAAAATTACATTGGCGAGGTCTGTACTGAACATCTGGCTCTGACTAGTCAACTGGATTTTAACCTAGCCCCTTGTGCAATCCTAAGCCACATTCTGGAGATAAGAGGATGTAGTAACAGGAGAGAGCTGCAAAATTGATTCGTTATTTATTCTTGCCTTTAGCAGCAATAACTACGTTCTTTGATGACTTTGCTAGCAACCTGCAGGCTGTGAACTTTCCTTTCCCCCTTGGAGAAAGAATTCAGAAATGCTAGATTTATTTTTCCTGCTAATTACAGTATACCATGTGGGTTTTTTAAGGAGCTGTGAGAAAAAGATGTGTCTGAAAATTAAAGGATGTATGGATTGAATTGTGGGACAGGAAAGGGAAGTACATGGAATAATAATAATAATAATAATAATAATAATAATAATAATAATAATAATAATAAAGTTGGAAGGGACCTTGGAGGTCATCTAGTCCAACCCCCTGCTCAGGCAGGAAACCCTATACCATTTCAGACAAATGGGTGTCCAGTCTCTTCTTAAAAACTTCCAGTATTGGAGCATTCACCGCTTCTGGAGGCAGGTTGTTCCACTGGTTAATTGTTCTAACTGTCAGGAAGTTTCTCCTTAGTTCTAGGTTGCTTCTCTCCTTGATTAGTTTCTACCTGTTGCTTCTTGTCCTGCCTTCAGGTGCTTTGGAAAATAGCTTGACTCCCTCTTCTTTGTGGCAGCCCTTGAGATATTGGAATACTGCTATCATGTCCCCCCTCGTCCTTCTCTTCATTAAACTAGACATACCCAATTCCAGCAGCCGTTCCTTATATGCTTTAGCCTCCAGTTCCAGTTGCTGACAGGTGTGCCACTAATATTCTGACTTGACACATGTATGCTCTCAGGGCCCAAAGATTATCTTCATTCTTTATAGGGTGGTATTGGGGATTAACTAAGTTTTTCTGATTTTAAGGTGAGTATCCTGAGCTACGGAGGCCTTTGATCTTCTTCTTAAATACATAATAATAAAATAATGAGAACTAAAGGCTCAAAGGAAAGGCAGATTAGAAAGAGGGTCTTCAATTCCCTTCCTGTTCCTTAATACAGGGCTTTTCAACCTTTTCACCCATTGTGCCACTTTTAGGATATGGCAACATCCGAGTACCACCAGTTGCCTAGCAAGGTGTCAAAAACTTGATGACCAAAAAAAAAAAAAGGAAAAAAGTGATAAAGTACATGTAGTCCTCAACTTACAACTGTTCGCTTAGTGACTGTTCGAAGTTACAATGGTACTGAAAAAAGTGCCCCCCAAACCACAGCCGAGCAAGACATCTGCCTGCCCGCCCGGCCGCGCTCTTCCTCCTGTCCGAGGTTTTCATTGTGAGCATTTCTGTTGAGGATTGGCAGCGGGGATGGGGTGGGGGGTGTGTTTGGTTTTTATTCCCCCACCCCTCTGCTGGGTGGTTGCAGCAGGTTTTGGTCACTTCACATGACCCTGGGAGACTGTGACAGTCATAAATATGAATCAGTTGCCGGTTCAGTTCATTCCCCTCCCCCGCTACTTTTCTAGGATGGTCGCGTACCACCTGCCAGGTGCCAATGTACCACAGGTGGTACCCGTACCACTGGTTGAAAAGCCCTGCCTTAATAAGGTTTGTTCTTCCTTCCTAACATCAATAAAGGTGGTTTTTCCAGAAAATATGTGAAGAGCTGTAATTAGTGATTTAACTATGTTTTCTTTTTGGCTGTGTTTTAATTTATATAATGTATGTTTAATTGAGGAGGGCTTGGAGAGGTAGAAGTGGCCAATATAGAGGTTGCACCTTGCCTTCCAGATCTGTCTCCCCTGCAGATCTCTGGTGGCAGAGGAGCTGTGTGAGAGATGACTGCCCCAACAAACCACCATTCTTACCATGCACAATTGGAAACGGGAATTCCCTTTCGAGAAGAGCCAGCCTCCCTTATGCAGGACCTGGGAGCGCTGCTTCCCTGCCGCCTTCTCTTGTTCTCTAGAGATCTGTCAAGGCAGAAGTTGGACTTGGAGGAAACTGCTTCCTGCAAACGTTCTCCTCTGTGCTTCCACACGCAGCAGCGTCATCCTCCACTTCCTGCTTTGCCAGGAGGGGGCACCAGACAGGGAAACACCAACGATGTCTGGGATTGGGAGAAGAACATCTCTTTTGGAATGCTATGCATGCACGCGCGTGCACATACACACACACACAAACAACATTCCAAGCTTAGAGACTTTTATCCACATCTGAGCTAGCAAACTGCCAATCATGCTTGGGCTTGGGGAGAAGGCCCTCTCCTTCCTCTGTGGATAAAAGTCCCCAAACTTGGAATGCAGTGTGTGCGTGCGCATGTGCATGCACTTGACTGCTAACAGTTTGCGGAGGCGAGGAGTTTGTGGGGCACTGAGTTGTCCCCACATCGAGTTAGCTGGTGCAACTTGTTCCATTCTGACCCAGCTGTCTGACCCAGCTGTGTCCAGTGAGTGGCGTCGAGCAGGTCACGCCCAGCTGCTAGGTGACTGGTGGTACTCGAATATTGCCATATCCTAAAAGTGGTACAATCTCTGAAAAGGTTGAAAAGCCCTGTTCTAGGCAGTCTGCCCATTGTCACCACTGGGAGGGTTTGAATCACAGTAAGGTGTCAAGTTGTCATTTTGGTCATTGTACTCCCTCCTTCTCATCTTTATGTTCTGTACTTATACATTTAATTTCCTCATTTGTTGAGTGCCTAGATTGTTGGTTGTTGGCTATCTGAAGGGCATTGGCCATTTGTCACTTCCCAGTGGAAAGAAATAAATTAACTTATCCTCAAAAACTCCGACTGCTCACAATTAGTACAGTAAGTCTGGCAGGGAAAGCCACCTGGTTGAATATTACAAGGATGTACTTGACATTTCTTCTCTGTATACAAAACCTTTCAGATCAATTGATTTCTGACAGTGAGGCAGGAAAGTCATAGTAACACCATCTGTGGGACTTCTGATAGATTTCTAAGAGGAGTTGCTCTTTTTGACTGTGGTTTGTTCTCCAAGCTTGTTTCAATATAATTTCTGAATGTTTCGTTACCAAACTAGGTAACATCGTCATCTAGGTAACTAAATGTTACCTAGTTTGGTAACCAAACGTTCAGAAATTATATTGAAACAAGCTTGGAGAACAAACTGCAGCCAAAATCTAAAACCTGAGCTACAAGTATTTTCTATTATTTTGGAGTTGCTCTTTCTGTACTACATGATACTTATTAGCTGTGCCAACTACTTCCAGATACCCTGTTAATGGCCACAGGGAAAGCTGCTGAGATATTAATATGACCATATTAATATTAATATGTTGGACTTTTAGCTTGTTTGTGGGGGTTGTCTATTATCTTCCTACTTCAGCTTGGGCTGAAGCTTTGAGAGTCAGGGAGGAAGCATGTCTTGTTATGACTTCTGTGCTGTGATATTCCTTGGAGGTGAGGGGAAAGATGAAGATGTAAATGTGTTACTCACAGTTGGTGCTCCTACTGTGGTCAGGAGATAGGTGTTAATTTTAATCTGTTTCTCTGATTTATTAGACTTGTGGGCCCAGAATCATTACTGGGACTGGATTCTTTTCTTGCCTCTCAATGGCATTTTTAAGCTGTAAAGACTGAGGTAGAAGCAGGGAGGCCAAGCACATCTCAGGAGTTTCGTTCAGGGGCTGCTAGTTTGTCATAATCTTTGTTTTTTCTTGAGGGAGGCTAGTTTGAAAGAAGATGAGCACAGTTTTAAAACTGGAGAAAGAGCTTCAATAATCTGTACAGGTAATCCTCTAACTACAGCCCTAATGGAGCCTGCCCATTACAGCTGAAAATCAGGACATATTCAGTGAATCATCTCATTTAACAAATTCCTTTCCCTGCTCTCCACAATTCATTTATTAAATGAATGGATAGGTTGTTAAGTATAAAATGGAGTGCCTTAGGCATGGAGGAAACCCCAGTGCAGGCACAAGCCCACCTGTCTCCAGCCTCTCAAGAGCTCCCCTATTCCTTGACATACCCCATGCTCTGCTTCCTGCCCTTGGCATCCCCACTTGAGCCACTCCTGCTACCCATTGCTCACTTAACTTTCAAAGATCTCCAGAGCCCAGACGTTTGAGGTATGCAAGGAGGACAGGCTGCTCCATTGCTGGGCCAGGTGGCAGAATTTCACAAGTAGCCATCTTTTTCTGAGATACTGAGGAAGCTCTTCCTTGCTAATTGCTAGTCTTTCCTTCCCTGCATAAGCAGCTATATACTATACAGTAACACTGGGAGAAGAAGGCTAGTAACTAGCAAAGAAAACTAACAAAGAAAAATCTTCTTCACTTTTCCTTGCTAGCCCTAGGGCAGGGGTCAACAACCTGAAAAAGTGAAAGAGCCACTTTGACCCGTTTCCCTCAGAAAAGAAAAAACTGGGAGCCGCAAAATGTGTGTGTGCGTGCGTGCGCGCAGAACAGGGCACTTGATTGAGGAGGCTGGATCAGCTTCATTTTCTTCCCTTCAAGGCTGGAACCCCCAACGCCCCTCCCCGCCTTGATCCAGAAAGATTTGCGCCTTTCCTGAACCCTGAATCGAACTGTTCTGTTTCAGGAAAAGAGGCATTGAGACGAAGCAACGAGTTCCATTACTCTCCTTTATTGCAACACCAACAGAACAGGTTTTAAAATGGTGCGGCCCCCTTTTATAGCCCCCCTGCCCAATGCCTTGCTGGCCAATCATTGCAAGGCTGGGAGCAGCCTTTCTTGTCCCGGGCATCCACATGGTCTGCCCGGGCCAATCGCTACAGCCTGTGTGCTGGCCCAGGACATAACACGGACCCTTCCAGCAAGTTGCCAAGCCTCCCCTCCCTCCTCCTTCCCTGGCAGCTACTGTGTTTAAATTTACTTTTTCTTGGGTGGCTACAGAGCTTCCTTCATTTTCTTTCCTTCCTATCCCTCTTCTCCCTCCCTCCCCCCCGCCTTCCCTACAATGCCCTTGCGCTGCAGTGTATCCTCCTCTCCCATACATGTTAAATTTTTAAAGTATGGGTAGCTCTGCTGTCCTGGCTTCTCCTCCTCTTGGAAAAGACTGCTCTCCCCCCACCCGAGGTCTCCCTCTCTGGGACTTTCTTATTTCCGCCTTTTGGCGCGAAGGTTCCAGAAGAGGAGGCCGACGGGGAGAAGGAGCTGCTGCAGCAAATCTTCCAAGTTCTGCCTCCAGAGGAAGGCGAAGGGACGTGGCTGCCTGTTTGTCACCCCAGCCGGGACTGCCGCCCGGCCCGGCCCGGCCTGGCTGGCTCGGCTTCCCAGGGATCAATGCCCCCACCGGCCGCTGCCCCAGCCATGACTGCCGCCCGGCCCAGCCTGGGGAGACATGTAGCCGGCTCGGCTTCCCAGGGAGCGATGCCCCCACTGTCCGCCACCCCAGCCATGACTGCCACCCGGCCCGGCCTGGGGAGACACGTGGCTTCTCCAACAGTCATGCCGGCTGGGCATCGGAGGGGCTGCTCTCCCTTGGGGCTGCGGTTTGCGGGAGGGCTGGCCCACTCAGCGGAGGCTCGGGCGGGCAGCTCCCAGCGGGGATCTTGAGGCTTCCCCGCACAGCTCCCCAGCCAGTGCGTCTCAGATGGGGCCAGCCCGGGAAAGGGACTTCCTGGCTGCCTTTCTCCCAGGGGGTGGGGCCCCCGGGCGCAGGGCCAATCAGGAGCCCTGCGAGGGGGCAAATCTGCAGGAGAGAGAGAGGGGGGGAGTGCAAGTGCCTCTCTCTCTCTCCTTGTCTCTCTCTGCAAATGGCGGAGGAGGCTCTGGAGCCACAGGGGATGGCTCAAAGAGCCGCATGCGGCTCTGGAGCTGCGGGTTGCTGACCCGTGCCCTAGGGAAAGCCACTGTTAATGAAAGCAAAATAAATGTAGGACCAAATCTATTTCTTTCCCTAATTTCTTATTTGGTTTTGGACTCCATGAAGAAATCTGTCAGTGTACAATTTTGTGTAATACTGTCTAAGATTTACAGTAGTAAATAATATTTCAGGTTCAGTTGCTTTACAAAATTTATTCTGGGATACAAAATCTATCTAGAATGGATGTCATTTGTTTTTATTGATTGAATAGACACCATAGTATACTTTGATGTCTTCACAGGAAAATAAAACCATTTTACAAACAACCAGACCTCCAGGATGACACCCACAATAACAATAACTATGGTTATTGTGACCCTAGATAACTTTCTAAACCTCCACATAGGTGCATGCCCTGCTGTAACTTTTGTAAAGACGTCTTAATTTTAAAATAATAAATAAATGGAAAGCCAGCATACTACAAATTAAAGTGTGGAGTCTTTGGTATTCTATAAGCTTGGTTGTTTGCTTGCAAACATTTCATTGCCTATCTAGATAACATTTTCAGTGCTTCAAAGAAGTGGGCTTGGTTTCTCTGCCACTCCTTCTAGCACTAAAGATGTTATTTAGCTGGGTAATGAAGTGTGAGAACTTGACTACAAAGTCCTTAATGATGTGAGTGTGAGGTACCATTACTTGATTTTTCATTCTGACCATTACAATTTTCTGCTGGCTTCCCCATTGACTTTGGTTATCAGAAACCAGCTATGAAGGTTGCAAATTGTAATCATGTGACTGCAGGCTGCAGCAACAGTTGAAGACCATTCATCTCATTTTTCCATGATGTTGTAACCTTGAATGGTTGCTGAATGAGTAGTTGGTAAACAAGGACTACCTATATTTTAGATGCTCAGGGTTCAGTTTCAGTAATTCTGGATGTACATTATGAAAAAAAGTCAAACAAAAGAAACCAGAAAATAACAGCTACAGGTACAGTGAAAGCCAAGCAGATGAAACCAGTTCCCAAGGAAAATTACCTCTTAGTCATGCAGAATTCCAGGTAATTCATGTCACCAGTGCTGTCATAACTCTTCCAATGGGCTTTCTTATATAATATATATGGCTATTGCTATTTTAAAATCTTAGTTGTGAGGCTGATCACATTAACAACCTACAGCAAAATCCTAACTAAATACCTCAATTAATCTACAGAAGGGCATCTTCACAATTCCACTCGTCAAATCTTAATGGAATTTTTTTTTAGCTCTCATTCTATTGTAGAGATCTTCTTCAAAACTCAAGAGCTGCAAACAATATAAATACGCACAGTAAAACATGTAGAGATTGGCAACTGAATGACTATGGATTGGCCTTGGTTAGGTTCTCTTTTTTGTACCTGCTTTTTAACTTGTTTTTGCTGTTTTTCAGACTATATTAGCCAATCATATTAGCAGGGTTACAATCTGCTAATTGGCTATACATCCATTAAATAAATGAACAAACAAAGAAACAACAAAGAATGGTATGCTGGTATCTTTTTAGAAGGATCAGGGAGAAGAACTGTGAGTGTAACTGTCTCCAAAAGATTTTGAGTCTTTTTCCAAATGGCATTTAAAAATAGGTTTCTTGTCTTAATTTTTTTTTAAAAAAAAATATTTATGTTCAAAGTTTCCCTGGCTCTACAGTTTTCTTATTCTTAAATGTATTATATCAAGATGATGAGGAATATGAATTCTATCTGAAATATTAGTAATTCATGGCCAAGGGCATTCGCAATGATAATCACTCAGTTCAAAATGTTGGGCACAACCAGGCAATCAAAGGCTGCCTTTTTTAAACACATCTCATACCTAGTACACAGATGTAAAAGTTACCCAGCTATGTTTGCCATTTTGGCAATGAATGTGTTGCAGATGTCCTCTTTCGTGGCACTCCCGTAATTATATGTGTGTTTTTTTTCATTGTTGAAATAATGAGGCTTTTAAAAAATGTGCTGGTATGTTGATTATTTATTGTTTTGATATTTCTCATTCAAAAGGCTCATACAATAAATAACAATCAGGTCTGGTTGTTGCCTAATTTAGATAACATCCTGGAGACTAAGTAATAGCACCATTCCCCTCCAGATCAGATGTAAATTTTATAATTCACCTACAGTAGGGATGTCAAACTTGCAATGTCACGTGACATGTCATGACCTATCGCGACCTTTTTCCCTTTGTCGGCAATGGGGTGGCATGGTTTTGACACTCCTGACCTACAGGGTCACAACAACATACTTTCTTCCTGTGCTGAGGAAGAAAGGCGATATATTGGTATAAAAAATACTGCCTCCCTGACCAACTTTTTACTATGTTTCAGCAAGGAGGCTGGTAGCTCTGCTGTTCATGCAGAAAATAGTGCAGGATACTCTCAAGGAAGACAAGGACTTTAGAACTGGCAACCATGTGTTTTTTTCCCTTGGAATGAAAGGAAAGTATGTTGGTTCCAAAGATGCTGTTCCCATAATCTCCACTTGCCATGTGGCCAATGACTAAACTATTCATATTTGCTCTGTATCTGTTATTTGAAAAGAAGCTGTGAATTTTGCCTTAAATATCAGTATTGTTATGGATGTCTGTTTGTTCCCGCACATTCCAATTTCACTTCTATGCACAATTTTTTTCTTCCAACCAATAAATATTTATATTGGCAAGGACTTACCTTTTAAATTCTAAAAAAAATGAAACAATACATATCAGTTCAATACATCCTCTCTAACATTAAGAGACTTATCTGTCAACAACTGTTTTTATATGTTCCTAGTGGCCACTGCAAACAATGCAATTTGTTTAGTAAACATTATTCTGCATCAGTCAACAAAAATAGATTCTTTCAAAGCTAGACTGTTTCAGTTGGATTAACAATGAATCTAGCTTTAGGTTCCTGATATAATTTGCAATGTAAATAAGTAATGGATTAGATCTTTCACTTGTGAATTATTACAAATGCATAAACAATATATAGTTGGTAAATCCTTCTGTCTTTAACCCAAATAAGGTGTTTGCATTGTTTGAAAACAAAGTTCTGTGAAAGCTTGTCTCAGGTAATGGGATGTAAGAAAGTGTAAATAATATGATATTGTTGCTGATGTAATCCATCTGATGGTCCTAGTGATTTGAACTTGATAGAAATAAAGGAAATTTAATATTGAAAGAGAAATTTAAAATTGAATTTGCTGCAATGGAAATTTACTGAGTGGAGAATCAGGAAAGGAGAGCATAAAGAAAGGATGTAAGAGAAACACGTAGGCAAAAATTAGCTGGGTTTTAGAGTGGGAAAGGAAGAAGACAAGCTATAAAAACATCTGTAAGAGAAGATAACTAGCAAAACAGGAAAGAACCTATTTTTCTAAGAAGTCATAAAAAAGAGACCAGAACTCAGGCAACTGAGCATATGCAATTAGTTGATTAATATTAACTGATACATCTTGCATAAATTATCTCTTAATTTTAATGCATATGTGATGTATGATTTAGTATGTAGCAGGAAATATGTAGGAGGCGGTCGAAAAGAGTGTAACCTCATAGTACCTCAGCCAATGGGGAAAGAGGAGGGATGTGCGGCCGGGACAGGGATGTATAAAGAAGGGGATATTTTGGGTTGAAACTTTGGAGAGAAGCAAGCTTTGACAGCTTCTCTCCCCACTTATTGCAATAAACGAAACAAAAGGCCTTCACTGTGTCTTGGCTGGTTATTGGTCAGGCGAGCTTGCCTCTGGTCACAAATGAAAGTGGACAGGAGCACATAACAAACTCCTCTAGAGAGGAGAGGAGGCTAAAACGATATAAAATAACCAGTCATGAATTAAGAAAAACTACGTTGCTTTCTTAAAACTGATATTAATTGATGGAAGGCTCATCTTTAACCTCAGCATTGCTGCTGGTATACATGGGGTTAAAATTGATCTCATTGATTTATTCTGGACTGTTTGTAATATTTCTATAGATTTGGGGGGGGAATAGTTTGTCCTACATGTCAACTGTGAGATTGTTTTTCCCCTAGAGCAGGGGTCCCCAACCCCTGGGAAACCAGACCGCACAGCCAGTGAGCAGCAGGAGAGTGAGCAAAACCAAAATCACCCCCCCCCCCAGGACTGGGGCCATTAGCTTTGGAGGATCTTGAGCAGAGGTTGTAGTAACTGGCCTCCTTTTGAATAGAAGGAAAGGCAAATGGCTTTCATTTATCTCATAGCTGTTGTTTTTACTGATGCCATAGATGACTTTCATGACAGTATTTCAATCAACTGGATACCCAAATACTATGTCTCTTTGGTATTTTAGTAAGTATTGCTATCTTGGTTTTTATACTAATTTATCTGTAAGTGTTCTTTCCTAGAAAAAGGGCCAAATTTTCTCAGAATTCTTCTCAACTGTATCCACAGTAGCACAGGGTTTGTGTCATTCTGAATGGCTATCAGCCTAGACTTTGCTCCTCTGCCAGAACTTTTCCAACATATCACCCTCCCCAACACACCTCCTTAGCCAACTGGGTGAAAACTTTGTGAAACACCTGGCTGGTTGATCATAAAGTACAAGAAGAGGCTAGAGAGGCTTACAAGAAATATGCAGATAAAAGAGGGCTTCTCAAAAGGAATTGAAAGCTGGGGATAAAGTATACCTCTCCAAGTTTCTATAATCCAGGCAGCCTTGTAAAAAATTGGGGCCAAAATACATCAGACCTTTCCCCCATCATCAGAGTTATAACCTCATTGAGTATGGAACTGAAATTGCCAAAAAAAAACCTTATATCCATCCAATTTTCTACTGTAGCATTCTGAAGGTGGCAGTTATTTCACCCTTGATCCTGCAATGAAATCACCATCTCCCCCCATATTAATTGAAGAGGAACAACATTTTGAAGTCAAGGAGATTCTTGACTCCCACCTTCATAGAGGCAAACACAATATTTGGTTTTATGGAAAGACTTCCCTCCTTTGGACGCTGAATGGATTGATGCTCATTACATGCATTAACCCCATCTTATCCACCAGTTTTACAACAAATACTCTGCTAAGCCTAAATTATCATATTGTCAAAAACCTAACTCGCTCCTTCTCTTTCCTGCAGGGCTGATCTTTTCAAGGAGGGGCAGCATGTCAGGGCTGCCATTCAGCCACACTATGCATTGCTTGCTGTCAGCCTGCCATTGCAACTGGGGGAGGGATTGGTGGGGTGGGATAAGAGGGAGGGTTAGCATGAGGAATAGAAACTAAGCATTGCACCATCCCATGAGAATTGCCAGAAGTTCCAAGGTCAAGCCAAGGAATACAGAACTGTTCAGTCCATGAAGACATGGATTGTTACCCAAACAATTTGTTAGTAGCTAATTGGACACTCTTTGATAACAAGGGGGGTGGACAGGAACAAGGGAAGATTATGCTTTGGGCAGAAAAATCTCAGATACAGTTTCACTTCTTCTGTATCCACTTGGCTTTGGTAAAGTATACTTTTGGCTAACTATGGGCCTGAGAGTCTTTCTTTTCTAACTGGCCAAGTTTGGATGGTTGTCAAAAGCTGTATTATAAACAATAGTCAAAGCTTTAAAAATGGCACGTTAATGGAAATCAGTGTTTATATAGAATGATGCTTGCTGCTTATTATATTAAAAATAAGAAAAAAGGAATTCCAGTGAATTGCTTCAGTTGTGTTAGTATTAAGTAGATGCCTGTCCAGGGCAATAATTGTTTCCCTAGCAATAATAAACAAGAGGCTAGGAAAGAATTTAATTATAGGGTAAGAGATCAGTGAATGATCCTGTCCTACAAGTAGGATGGGAAAATTCCTTTATGAATAACTGGTTTCACAATGTTCATATCTCTTTCTTTAGCACAATGGAATATTAATTAAAAAAAATCTCCTGCAATTAGCATATAGCAAAGGAGATCCACCCTTCAAACTAAGTTCAAAAACTCAGGTTAGAAAGCTGAAAACCAATACCCTTTAATGGCAGTACTAAAGCAAAAATCTACTCCACAAAATATCTCAACATTACTATAGGCTAACATCCTTCTGAGAACATATGGGCTATATAATATCCTGTGAACATGAACTGACAAGCAGTGTATTACTCACTCAAACCCATCAGCTAGAACTCTTGACGTTAATTGTCTGCATTTCCTAAAATTCAGACAACATCCTCCCTTGAATAATATGTGGTGATATCATAAAAGCATGTAGGAACACACTATATTCTGCCCAATGTCTTCTTTCTTGACCTTCTTTAGACTGCAAATAAGTTGCATGAATCACCAATGAGAAAATTCCATTTTATAATTCTATGTCATTTGCAGCTAGAAAACAATGGCTGCAGGCTATTTGTGAGCCATTCATTCATTCATTCATTCATCCATCTCAGTCAATGACTCTGGACAGTTTACAGTTCAAAAACATATATTACAATCAAAATACTAAAAACATTTAAAACAAAAGAACCAATAGAAACCAATAGAACCAAAATAAGCATACAAATCCAGTACAACTGAAAAGTTTTCACTGCAGCTTGCTTCCAGGAGATTAGATGTACAATTTGCAGCAATACTCAAATAAAGCTGAAGTTCCGTATTTCGATATTCCTGAAATCATTTTGGGATTGCTTGAAAATGTTCCCAAGTGGTTGAGATCAATTCCCCTTCACCCCCTCCACAGCCTCTGCAAAGATCTCCGGAATAAATTTTATTCCAATGCTGGAGTTCTATCACTAGAAACTGCATGGACTGGTTTGTTGGATATCAGCCCTTCCCAGACTTAGATCCCCAATAGAAGGTTACAGAATATGGTATTAATGATGTAATTTGATTGTGAAGGATCTAGGATCTCTAATATTGAAGCTCTTAGTCACAGTCATTAGGATTGTTTTCTTAATTTATTAGGTTCTGCAGCCTGCTTGACTGTCCCTTGGTTGCAGTACCCAATTCCATCCCAGGATCTTCTGATATTGCAAGAGAGGGTTATTGGGGGGGGGGGAACAACCCTGCCCCTGAATTAAGTAAATGCAAAGTTTTCTTTCAGGTGAGTTATTTCATGTGACTGGGTGGCCCCGGGGGAGGAGGCAAGGGCAGGTCTTGAGACTGTTGTATGGGAGGAGTTTGACTCTGTGGCTCCCGATGACGTGGACAGGATCCTGGGGGGACTGAATGCAACCACATGTTTATTGGATCCGTGCCCCTCCTGGTTGGTACTGGCAGCTCGGGAGGGAACACGAGCCTGGCTCCAGGGAATTACGAACGCTTCTTTATGGGAGGGTGCCTTCCCCGCGGTCCTAAAGGAGGCGGTGGTGAGGCCCCTCCTTAAGAAGCCCTCCCTGGACCCAGATGTATTGGCAAATTATCGTCCAGTCTCCAACCTACGCTTTGTGGCGAAGGTTGTTGAGAGTGTGGTTGCACAGCAGTTTCCCCGGCACCTGGAGGAAACGGTCTATCTAGNTATGTCAAATTGAGGATTGTTAGGGGGCACAGTGGCCTAGCCGTTAAGATGCTGGGCTTGTCAACTGGAAGACTGATAGTTTGAGACCCAAGCACTATGTGATGGAGTGAGCTCCTGTCCTTGCTCCAGCTCCTGCCCACCTAGCAGTTCGAAAGCATGAAAATGCGAGTAGAGAAATAGGTACCACTTTGGTGGGAAGATCACAGTGTTCTGTGCATTTCAGAGTGTAGCCATGCTGTCCACATGACCATAGAAGTATCTTTGGACAACACTGGCTCCCTTGGCTAAGAAACTGAGATACGTACTGCCCCCTAGAGTTGGACACGACTGGACAGGGAAAACCTTTACCTTTTACCTTTAATAAAAATTTAAGACAGTGTCCATGGCATCAGAACTCAAAGTGGGGGAAAGCCTGCCCTTAAATATTCTGTAGAAGGAATACTGCATCCAGTTTTGGTCACCACAATGTAAAAAAGATGCTGAGACTCTAGAAAGAGTACAGAGAAGAGCAACAAAGATGATTAGGGGACTGGAGGCTAAAACATATAAGGAACAGTTGCTGGAATTGGGTATGTCTAGTCTAATGAAGAGAAGGACAAGGGGGGACATGATAGCAGTGTTCCAATATCTCAGGGGCTGCCACAAATAAGAGGGAGTCAAGCTATTCTCCAAAGCACCTGAAGGCAGGGCAAGAAGCAACGGGTGGAAACTAAGCAAGGAGAGAAGCAACCTAGAACTAAGGAGAAACTTCCTGACAGTTAGAACAATTAACCAGTGGAACAACCTGCCTCCAGAAGTGGTGAATGCTCCAACACTGGAAGTTTTTAAGAAGAGACTGGACAGCCATCTTTCCGAAATGGTGTAGGGTTTCCTGCCTGAGCAGGGGGTTGGACTAGATGACCTCCAAGGTCCCTTCCATCATCATCATCATGTTAGGGGCCTTGGGGATAGAGGTCGACCCCAAGGCCCCTAACTTGTGGGGTTCCACAGGGGTCGGTCCTCTCTCCGCTTCTGTTCAATATTTATGTGAAGCCGCTGGGGGAGATCATTCGTGGCTTTGGGGTGGATTTCCATCAGTATGCTGATGACACTCAGCTGTACATATCCACTCCGGGCCACCCCAACGATGCCCTTGACGTGATGACCCG
>NW_015386333.1:2220649-2231876 GCF_001527695.2 Protobothrops mucrosquamatus
CCCCAGAGATCAGGGTTATCCCTGATCTCCCTTCCTTTCGCCGCGCCCTCAAGACTTGGTTATTCCAGCTCGCAGGACTGGCCTAGGGTAATTTTTAGAGGGGTTTTAATCAATATTTTAAATTGGACAATCTCTAATATTTCTTTTAAATTAATTTTAAACCTGTATTGTTATTTATGTATTTTAATTGATTGTCAGCTGCCCTGAGTCCTACGAGGAGAAGGGCGGGATATAAATCTAAATAATAAATAAATAAATAAATGTCTATGTAGGGGTTGGGTTTTTTTTGCCCCCTGACAAAGGTGGCTTATTGTCTAAGCAATAAACAATAAACAAACATCTTTCCTTTAAGATGATTTATATAGCTGAGATAAGAGGTTAAGAAATCCACAGACCAGCAGATTTCACAGCAGATAAAAGGTACAGTCCAAAGGATTCATTGGCAGTACTCAAACTTGGCATTTGGAAAGGGCTGGCTCAGTAATTACTAGATTCCCACAACACAGTAGACTAGGCTGAAAGGAGTTGAACAGCTTGTGAGAATTCAACCATTGTTTTAGCATATTGTGTGAACCAAACCGTTAAGCCAAGCCATAATATGTTTTATTTGTTTAGGCACAGCATATTTAGTGAAACAATTGTGTTTTCTTAGTCCAAATTTAAGTTTTAGCCTGCCAGTTAAAACGAGTCTGAAAAAGCTAAGAGAGACTTGGTGACCAATGGTATTAGGTTTGGCATTATATAAAGTGTTATAGGTTAAATGTATTCTTTCTTCAATTATGTGTTGATGGAAAACCCAGAGCCTCAGATTATAATGTGAATAATCTAATTCTTTGCTTAGGCCTGGGTGACAGAGATGGTCAGTTTCTTTAGGATAAAGTACAAAATTTCAGTTAAACTCAGAAAAAAGCCTGCAGTCAGCGAAGCTTTTGTTTTTGTGGCGAATTTGATCATAGCCAATCAGGTTTTGTGGGGAAGAAGGGGCTTCAAGCCAGTGTAGACTCCTGGTGACTACCTGGACAAGCCCCTGCAGAGTTTCTTTATGATAATTTACACCTAACCTGCTGTTTCAAGTGTCCCAATGGTGCATTCATCACCACTGTAACTGAATCTATCCACTTGCTGGTAGCTGCCCTCTTCTCTTTCCTTCCACCTTTCCTAACATTAGAGTCCTTTCCAGAGAATTGGGTCTTCACATAATGTGTCCGAAATAGGATAATTTGGGCCTGGTCATTTGTGCTTTGAGTGAGAATTCTGGATTATTTGTTCAATGATCCATCAATTTGTTTTCTTGGCTGTCAATACTTATTCTCAGAAGCCTTCTCCAAGACCAAAGTTCAAAGGTATTAATAACACTGATTACTTTTCTTTATTTTCCTTACATTTTTCTTTCAAAGCTTGTATGGTTTATATTCTTTAAATTTTTCTTTTATAAAAATTATATATTAAGAAATTATTCTTCCTATCCTGCTTCTTTAAGCCAGCAAGTAATCACAGCATTTTCAGGATCAAATCTATGCTAGAATCAAAAACTCAAATAGCAATAGCAATAGACTAATATACTGCTTCATGGTGCTTTACAGCCCTCTCTAAGAGGTTTACAGAGTCAGCATATTGCCCCCAACAATCCGGGTTCTCATTTTACCCACTTCTGACGGATGGAAGGCTGAGTCAACCTTGAGCCAATGAGAATCGAACTGCCAAAATGCAGGCAGCTGGCAGCCAGCAGAAGTAGCGTGAAATATTGCATTCTAATCATTGCGCCACCAAGCTCTTATGTGCCATCATGGCTCTTAATTTACAAAGAGAACAGTATATTGAGCCCAGGATAGGATTTTAATGATGATCTTCAGACTATCAGGTTTCCAGAGGGTGGGAGGGGCTTGGGGAAACTTGCAACTATCAATAAAGCAGACATTCCATCTTTCCCTGTTCTGCATGGTCTGCTCATGAAAGACACTGTTTAGGCAAGAGAATTCTTCTTAGAGCCTGCCTTCTGGCTACATTTCCCAAACAGTTTCAGGTGCACCTTGAACTATGAAACTAGTTTGGAATTGCTGGGGCCAAAGAGATGAATGAATTCAAAATTTTAACTACACGGTTGAATCAGTAATTTTTCTTCGCAGTGTTCAAGAATGTGAAATTCTCCATGTTTGCACCATCACTACTTCTATTGTTTTCATATATTGATTATGAGTCTAGAAATGGGTTAATACAGTAGTGGGATTCAGCCGATTTGCACCACTTCGGCAGAACCGGTAACTAATTTTTTGTTGCCCAGGCCCAGAATGGACTTCCGGAAGCAGCAGCGGCATCCACACAGGGAACCGGTTGTTCACATATTTGAATGGGTTAACTCCTTCTTTAACCTGAAATTTTCCTTAAATTAGGACCACTGTGTGTCAGTGGGAATTTGTAGGTGGCACATCCTGTTATGTCAGCCTTTGAGGTAAAATAAAGTGGCATGAAGAATGATGACATGGAATCTTTTTCTGAAAGTGTCTGCTTCTCTTAAAGCTGTTTTTTTTTTTTAGGATGGCACCTAGTTCAAACCACTCTTAGTACAACATTAATTCCGTTATGTGGAGTAAATAAGACTGAAAGCTGTGTAACTAAGTCAGATTATTCTCTAGTATTCAGTAAAGTATCAGAACATTATCCAGCTTAACAAAGTTTTTTTTAATGGAAAGAAAAAAAAACATGAAAAAAGCAAACTAGCAGTAAAGGGCATTAAAATTTAATCCTTTCCAAAAGCTGTGAGTAATGCAGGATGGTTGTGTAATCTAAGTTTTATCTAGTAGAACATATAAATCACTTTTTCAAGGATATGAGACCAGAATTTCTTTTTCATCAGACACAAGAGTTGTGCCTGCTAGCCAATGTCTATATTTGACTTTCCTCATGATTTTTATTTGGATTTGTTGCACATAGCTTTTGTTGGTCTCTCTGTCTGTGTGTGTGTGTGTATGTCTGTACGTGTGTTTTTTACGCACAAATATGCATGCACACTCCAGTAGTTTTCTATTCCATACACTATTTATATTAATTTCAAGTTTTTTGCAAAATAAGGGGGAAATAGTCTCAATAAATAATAATACTAAAACACTATCGATTGATTCTATAGCATTCATTCAGGTGTGTGTGTCTGTCTCTGTGTGTGTAGAGGTAGTTTTTCCTGTCTGCCTTCTATAATTCTGTCAATTTTCTTCTAGACAACACCAGGGTTGGTTATTAATTCTCTTCAAGGTTTGCTCTCTTAGAGGTAACTTCATCGGGTGGGTGTAATTTAAGCCTATCTGTCACTTTGGAATGTACTTCCTTCTGTTTTGAGTAGGGATGTTTCATTGATACAAACAGAAGAAATGTTCTTCTAATCATACTACACTGTCTTAGCCATGGCCACTCTGGCAGCAATCACTACATTCTTTTTAAGGTATGCTAGATGCCACAAAAGGTTATTGGCAAGGTTACCAGGGAACTGGGTTTCCTTTTACCTGACATAGGACATTCCACAAATGGCTCTTTTCAGACCACTGATTCCTCAAGTTGATTTAGCACAAACATTAAATAAATCCCTTCCACTATCTTAATGTAAGAACTGGAGTCAAACTTGGTGATATCATTCCATGAAATGGTTGACTAGTTTTTTATGACTAATCACAGAGCTTAACATTATTCTTTCTATTAAAATATCAAGCTTTGGTCCACATGACAACTAAAGGTAGCTATAAAGCCTACTGAGATATTTGAACTCTACAGTTCATTGTCAAGATTAAGAGCCTCTTAGAAAAGAGGGCTTGATCAGGTAGGGTTTTTTTTTCAACTGATCCTATACATTTCTAAGTTGTCATGTTCAGAGTAGAATTCTACAGATAGTCCTTAACTTATGAGTGGTCATTTAACAATCATTTGAAGTTACAATGGACCTCCTGGGAATCCTTACAACCTGTATTCAAAGTTCCAATGCTTGCTCACCCCCCAATCTGCAGTCATGTAACCACATTTTGAGTGTTCGGCAACCAGACTACATTTACAGCCATTTGCACATATTATGATGGATTTACTAAAACCCAGCATTTACTTCTGGTTTTTGGCAAATCCATACAATAATGACCATTAGTTGACTTAATGACTATGGTGGTTAATTATCAATCACCACAAAAAAGTTTGCAAAATCAGGTTAGTGGCCTGATTTACTGGCATGAGTTATGACCTAATTGGCAGGCTCCATCATGGTGATGGACTAGTTGCAAATCTTTTCCTTGAGCAATGCAAAGCCTAGACACTAACCCTGACTTTAGCTGTAAGAACTACTAGCATTAATTTCCTGGAAGGCCAATGAACAGGTTATTTTGGAAAGTTTGCTGAGATTCTAAGATTTTTTTTCACCTACGTGCACAGACAGACACACAGATCCCCAGAGACAGGGACTTTGTCAAACTATTTAGAGTTATGGGAATAGATCAGATTTCCTCAGCTTCAAACATTCAGATATGCTGCTGACCGGAGGCCTGTCATTCACTGCACTCCCACTTCATAAGCCTCTGTGTGTGTGTGTACAAGTTTAAATCTCTTAGATCAGGGGTGTCAAACTACTGGCCCATGGGCTGGATGCGTCATGCTGAAACCATACCCACCCCATTGCCGGCAATGGAAAAAAAGTCACTTCATGTGACGTTGCAAGTTTGACACCCCTGTCTTAGATCTTAATGTTCTTCATTAAATTCCATTTAAAGCTAAAACTGGAGCTGGGGGGGAAAAAAGCATTCAGCAGAGGCTCATATTTTATGGGTAAGGAGTTATAGCTTGAAATGGTTGGTAAAGTTCGGGCAGTTCAATATTTGTAAATCAATTATTTAGAAAATGCTTAAAGACCAGTTGAAAATTCAACCATAAATCCTTATATCCTTTATTTTTTTATTTCCAAAGCTAAAATATACCAAACAAAAAAAGAGGAAACAAAGAAATCCGATGCCAACAACAGAAACTAAAAAAAAAAAACATGTAGAAAAAATAGAATAAATAATGAATACATCATTGACAGTAATACTGAATATAAAAAGTCCTCCTTGGCTGAATGCTAACAAATATATCAAAAATCTGTTGGATTCTCCTCACCTTACATAACAGGTCTACATGTGGTTATAAACTGTCCTATCTATGTTTGATAAAAATACTATATTACATAAAAGATGTCCCTGATGTGGAAATCTATTTGTCTAGCAATCAAATGAGACAATCTCTGTCTGGTGTGTGTGTTTGTTTGTGTGTGTGTGTGTGCATGCGTGTGCGCACGCGCGTGCATGTATATCAAATTAAACAGTCAACAGGTAACCCCAAAGGTAAAACTAATCTTCAAATTCCCCTGTTAACCATCAGTCTTTAACACAGAGAAAATCCACAATTCACTTTCAATCTCTTATAAACTTGTTTAATCAATTGTTTCTAATCAATGCATAAATCCTTATAGCTTATATAATTTGTTTTTGTTACACAGTATACAGTTTTTGTCTTTTTCCCATTTTCCTATTATTGTTTTCCCCTTTACTGAACCAATAAAACAAAAAAAGTAATTTTCATATAGATAATAACATGAAGATACTTTATTTAGGCAAATGGCTTCATTTAAGTTAAACTAGCACTCAAAAACTAGGCTTAGGAAGCCTAGAAGAACAGTGTTGAATTAATACAAAGTTCAAGCAGCAAGTTATTCATTGAACAAGGCAGTTGAAAAGAGAAGAGAGTGAGAATTAACTCATACTATTGAGAGACTTTTGTTTTCCCAGTCCCAAGTAATCACCATAAATAGTAGATAATGTAATATCTCCAGGTATATTGATCTTTAACACTAAATGGTACAGGTAGTCCTCAACTTAGTGACTGTTCAAAGTTACAATGGCACCGAAAAATGTGACTTATGAATATTTTTCACACATGACATTTGCAGCATCCCTGTGGTCACATGATCAAAATTTGGATGCTTGGCAACTGGCATGTATTTATGACTATTGCAGTGTCCCAGTGACCACCTTTTGTGACCTTCTGACAAGCAAAGTCAGTGGGGAAGCCTGATTCACTTAATTGTGTTACTAACAGCTGTAGTGATTCACTTAACAGCTATAGCAAGAAAGGTCAGAAAATCGGACAAAAGACACTTAACAACTGTCTTGCTTAGCAATGGATGTTGTGGGCATAAGTCAAGAACTATCTCTAATGTGCATTGTTCCTTCTTTCTGGCAGACTGAGAAGTATGACTCCATTCAGTAAAGCTTAATAATGTCCAAATCTAGACTTCCATAAAACCTGGGTTAGCATTATATGTAACATCAGCCTCAAAGTGAAATCAGTCAGACACATCTACTTTAAACATGTCTAAGTCTGGATTCAGTGCAGGGGAATTAGATATTTTGGATTTGATCACCAAATGACCCTTTCTGTCACCAAATCTATCCAACCTTGACAAATATAAATCACCAGCACTCGACAGATTACTTCCCAGAGTTCTGAAAGAGCTGGCAGATGTTATCTCAGAACTGTTGCACCACATCTTTCACAAATCCAGGAGCACTAGGGAAGTACGTGAGGATTGGAAAAGGGCTGATGTGGTCCCCATCTTCAAGAAAGGAAAAAACCAGACCCAAGAAACTACAGATTTAACATCAATACCTGGGAAGATCCTAGAAAAGATAATCAAAAAACAGATCTGCGAACAACTAGAAGCAAACAAAGTCATAACTAGCAGCCAGCACGGTTTTGTTAAAAACAGATCATGCCAAACCAATCTTACTTCATTCTTCGATAAAGTGACCAAACTAGTAGACCAGCGAAACGCAGTGGACGTAGTATATCTAGATTTCAGTAAGGCATTTGACAAAGTGGACCACAACCTACTACTTGGTAAGCTAGAAAAAGGTGGAATAGACAACATCACCACCAGATGGATCTATATCTGACTGACAAACCGTACTCAACACATAGTCCTCAATGGCACTACATCCACATGGAGAGAAGTAAGCAGTGGGGTACCACAGGGTTCCATCTTAGGCCCAGTACTCTTCAACATCTTCAGATGAGGGAATTGAAGGGGAACTCATCACATTCGCAGATGACACCAAACTGTCAGGAATAGCCAACACCCCAGAAGACAAACTCAGGATCCAAAAATATCTTGACAAACTTGAACAATGGGCCATATCCAACAAAATGAGTTTCAATGTGCAGAAAAGCAAAGTTTTACACTTAGGCAGGAAAAACCAAAGGAACAAATACAGATTGGGTGAAACCTGGCTTTAAAACAGTAACTGTGAGTGGGACCTTGGAGTCCTAGTGGATGATCACTTAATTATGAACCAGCAGTGTGCAGCAGCAGCCAAAAAAGCTAATACAATCCTGAGTTGTATAAACAGAGGCATAGAATCAAGATCACATGAAGTATTAGTACCGCTTTATAAAACCCTAGTAAGACCACACCTGGAATACTGTAGCCAATTTTGGTCACCATATCACAAAAAAGATGTTTAGAGTTTGGAAAAAATTCAGAGAAGAGCAACTAAGATGATCAAAGGCCTGGAGACCAAAACATACGAAGAACAGCTGTGGGACTTGGGTTTGGCTAGTCTAAAGAAAAGGAGAAATAGAGGAAACATGATAGCAGTATTCCAGTATCTGAAGGGCTGCCACAAGGAAGAGGGGATCAGATTGTTCACCAGAGCACCAGAGGGAAGGACGAGAAACAATGGTTGGAAACTGATTAAAGAGAGAAGCAACCTGGAATTAAGGAGAAACTTCCTGACAGTGAGGACAATCAACCAGTGGAATAGCTTGCCCCCAGAAATCGTGGGCACTCCATCACTGGAAATTTTCAAGTAGAGACTGGACAATCACCTGTCTGAGATGGTATAGGTTTGAGCAGGGGGCTGGACTAGAAGACCTCCAAGGTCCCTTCCAGTTCTATTCTATTCTACTATTCTATTGCATTGCCAACATCCAGATCTTTCAGTTGAGAGCTGAAAGGTCATTTTCATAGCCATTTGAGGACTCACGTCACTCAGATTCAGATTATCTAATCTGGGTGTTATTTCTTTATTTGCCAACCTCATCACAACAGGGATTGAAGCAAGCAAACAGCGAACCAGTCCTTAAATGGGAGCTAGTCCTTCCGCTTCCTCCCATTTACTTTCCCCGCCTATGGGTCCGCAGCTGAGATTGCGGGTACGTTTGTGTGTGAGAAAAACCACCTGCCCTTGCACCTGCTTTTGCTAGTCCAGGGCTACATGTCCCGACTCCGCCCGCAGACATCCTGGAGCCAACTCATGCCTCCTCTGGAGATCTTGGGACCATACTATTGAAGAAAAGGCTTCCTCGAGAGGAGATTCCACTGGAATCTAGCTTAACAGGAAACCAGAATCAGGTCCAGATTCACCTATTTCCCAACAGAAGCTATGAAGGTTCCGCGGACGCCTCTTTCGTCGCGGTCGAATTTGAGCGGGCCGCGCGAGGCGCTCCCACCCTCCTTCCTCTCTGCCCGTCAAGAGTGAGGCAGGTGATGGGAGCAGCCCCGCCTTTACCTCGCTGTGGAAAGTCACCTCTAGCAATGATTTCGTCAGCGGGGAAATTCAAGCGCTTTGCATATCCAAACTTACCGCACCACTGTCTCTGCGGCTTGCCTGAGCCTGGCCTCCGCCCGCCCCCGGATCGGGAGGCTATAAAATGGGAAGGCGCGCCAATCGTAGCAGAAGGGTAGTGCTCTCCTTCGATGGCCAGCAGGAACCGGGCATTTACACCACGTAAAAGACTGCCCGGCATCGAAGACAGCCTGCTCCGTGACGGTGGACAAATGGCAAGTTGCAGCTCTCAGAGCCTCGGAGGCGCCGTGCTCTTCCTGGGTAAGCTGCCCTTCCTCCTTTTCGCTCCAGCCGCTGACCAGCGACGTGAATGCCCCCGCCCGGTGCAGACGAAAGGCATGGATAGCTTGTACTGCTTTCGATCCTATTTTGCCTCTGTTGCTTCCTTTGTTAGCCATTGCCAGTCACTTAACTCCCCACCAAAGTGACGCAGGTAACTTCTTAAAGGCAACAGGGAGGAGAACCTTCTTTTAACACTGGTACAGTTAAAGCTGTCCGAGTCGCAAACTGGCAACAATTCGCAGTTAATGCCAAGGGGATGTGGTAAGTAGATACGTTGCTGAGGCACAGTTGTGTTGTGATTAAGTGCAAGGGGTGCCATGTCCTAAGAGTGCTTATGGGTAAGAATTTCTTGCTGCAGATGTCCAGTGATTTTGTTACAGAAAAGATGCTAGCAGTATAGCATCGTTGTTTTCAGTGTGATGGGACGGATACTTCTGGCTTCGGCGCATGGAAGAGAAATGTCCCTGAAGATCCAGGGGCTGTATTTTACAGACCTGACCCAGAATAAGATTCTTGCAGCTTCAACCATTTTTTTTTAATGCTGAATTTTGGAGTGTGCAGAGATAAGATCATATCATTTCAAGACCATTTTGCCATGGTCTTCAAAAGTTAAGAAAGCTTGGATAAATATTTAGTTCCATGTGGCTGGCCGTTCTTCCACAACCTCTCCAAAAGAAGAAATGATAAAATTATATTGCTGGGGAGGGAGAGAAGACAAGATCACCAAATTGCACAGCAACCATTTACCATGAGGGGAATCCAATTCATGAATTTAAATAACTTAATTAACTTGGCCATCTCTTTTCCTTGAGTAGGCATTGGAAGGTTGAAAATATCAAGAGAATCCCTGTTTTCCCATTTCAATTCAGGACTTGTCAGGGAACTAAAACAGTCTTTTGATAAGTAACTATCTGGGGAGAAAAATTAGCTATAAACAAGATTAAATTTGGCTGGGATTAAAGTTAAACCCCCTTTTGGTTAATTGAGTTAATTATAGCTTCTGCTTCAATAGGGCTAGAATGCAGAATTCCATATAACTTCTAGATGGCAGCAAATGGTGAATCTTTATTTCCATCTAATGGTCATCCAGAGCTTGATACAAAATCTGATAGCATTTTCTTTCAAGCCCTACTTTGCTCTGGAAAGCATTTTCACTGGCTTGAGAGGACTAGCATGGGGAGGTTGAGAAAGTCAGAATAACTATGCATCTTACCACTCTTTTGGAGAAACATCTAAGAGAAAATTTGGAAATAAAGTTATCATAGATTCTGAAGGTAAGAATTAGCCCCTACCAAAAACCTCGTATCTTATGTCTGTTAACCTCTATCCTTCCTGGCAATCACTCATATAGGATCTCCATGATTGCTTGGGAAATTCAAATTCATATACTTGTTCGCCATAATTTAATATGGCCCTATTAAGAACCCTACAGGTCTATGATATCACTTTGGATTGTACCCATAAAGGAACTGGTACTCATTGCAGTTCATGCATAATTAGTCTAATAAGATCAGAACGGTCAGTTCTCATCATGCTAACTATACATCCTAATACCTGTATCATTGAAAGCTTCTGAGCTACCTCCAGTTATTTGCATTAAATATATTTGTTCTGGATATCAAATCATCAATGAATCAAGGTCTGTGATTTTCTTAGGATCACAGCTGTGTTGATACTCTTAGCCAGCAATGTCCTTATGCTTCAGTTGTTATTTAAGCTTTGCTGAATATGGTTTTGTTTTAAAAATTGAGTTTATTCAGGCCATAAAAATTCATAGGTATGTTCACACATCATGCTAAGCCAAGTCCTTACAACCTAAAGAACTTGGCATTTCATACGATATTCAATAGTTCAGAGTACAGCTTCCAGAAATCCTCCAAGAATTATTCATTTCGAACTTTGATAATAAACTTATTAAATACAAAAGGACCAAGGCAATCTAATTTAATTTTCAATTAAAATGGAATGAAAACTCTCTACTAGTTTAATTCATCAAAGTTCAACAACTTTGTGATCCTCTACTATTCAAATTCAATTTTAAAATGTGTTCCTCAATACAACATAAATTAAATAAGTGATGAAATTACCAAGAATTGTGTTCAGGTATTAGAAGTACAAATTGTCTACAGGTGAAACTTGAAAAATTAGAATATCGTGCAAAAGTTCATTTATTTCAGTAATGCAACTTAAAAGGTGAACCTAATATATGAGATAGACTCATTACATGCAAAGCAAGATAGTTCAAGCCGTGATGTGTCATAACTGTGATGATTATGGCTTACAGCTCATGAAAACCCCAAATCCACAATCTCAGAAAATTA
>NW_015386333.1:2232440-2238318 GCF_001527695.2 Protobothrops mucrosquamatus
TAATTTTCTGAGATTGTGGATTTGGGGTTTTCATGAGCTGTAAGCCATAATCATCACAGTTATGACACATCACGGCTTGAACTATCTTGCTTTGCATGTAATGAGTCTATCTCATATATTAGGTTCACCTTTTAAGTTGCATTACTGAAATAAATGAACTTTTGCACGATATTCTAATTTTTCAAGTTTCACCTGTAGATCAACACTTCTACTCTTTGGTAAAAGATTTGTTAGCTGAGTTTTTCAGTAGCTCAAGAATTACTTTGGTTTGATTGTCACTTTCTGTATATTTATTCTGAGCCTTTCTCAAAGAAATACAGCCACTAATTTCATTTCCTAATTATAGAGCAGATCTTTCTTTGTTTGCCAAACCCATCTCAACAGGAGGTGCTCAGTTTGTTGTTGTTGTTGTTGTTTTACTCCAGGACAGGTAGTTTCTCCACCATTTTAATTTCATCCATTATACAACATTCTGATCCAACATTTGAATGTAGGCAATAGGAAAAGAGAAACTTCATGATATAAGAGTGCTGCTAAACATATTGTACAACTACTGGCAATATTTTTGGTACATCTGATAGCAATATATATAACTTAATTGTGGGCCACCATCAATTGGAGAACTTTGTTCTGCATGGTCTGCTCATGAAAGACACTGTTTAGGCAAGAGAATTCTTCTTAGACCCTGCCTTCTGGCTACAGTTCCCAAACAGTTTCAGGTGCATCTTGAACTTTGAAACTAGTTTGGAATTGCTGGGGCAAAGGAGATGAATGAATTCAAAATTTTAACTGCACGATTGAATCATTAATTTTTCTTCGCAGTGTTCAAGAATGTGATATTCTTTTTGTTTGCACCATCACCACCTCTATTGTCTTGTACAAATTTTCATAAATTTGTTTATGAGTCTAGAAGTGGGTTAACTCCTTCTTTAACCTGAGATTTCCCTTAAATTAGGACCACTATGTGTCAGTGGTGGCTGGGAATTTGTAGCTGGCACATCCTGTTATGTAGCCTTTGAGGTAAAGTAAAGTGTCATGAACAATGATGACATGAAACTTTTTCTGAAAGTGTCTGCTTTGCTTAAAGCTGTTTTTTTTTTTTTTTTAGGATGGCACCTAATTCAAACCACTCTTAGTACAACAGTAATCCCGCTATGTGGAGTAAATAAGACTGAAAACTGTGTAACTACTGTAGGTAAGTCAGATTATTCTCTAGTATTCAGTAAAATATCAGAACATTATCCAGATAATGAATAAAATGAGCATTTCCAGTATCCCTAACTGTATGGCATTTCTTCTTCTTCTTGACACTCTTGCACTCTTTCATGATCACATCTCCTTTCTGTCAAAATTAAACTGCATTTCCTTGGAAATGAGATTTGTTTCTGAGTCTTGTTTCTGTTTATATAGATGGATGACGCTAAATACATTTTTTTTTACTGTAGACTGCATCTATGGAAACTTTTGTGAATCCTTAGTCAGCTTCTATTCCATTCCATTTTCCAATAGACTTTTCAGGAAATATTTTAGATGCATTGTGCTCTAAATGGCAAACAGTGTGAAATGACCACATTAAATTTGGAAGCCCTTGTAATATCCAGATATTGAAATAAAAGGCTTTTGGGATGGTTGTTTTTTTTTTGCACTCAAAACAAATTCTTAATAAGCCAACATCTATCTTTCTGTCTGTTCTATCTGACAAGTACTTAGTTATGGTTTCTCTAATGAATAACATTATTTGGGTTTTTCTTTAAAAACTACATCTTGAAATAGTAGAAAAATATTTTATATATTTTTAAACCTACCATTATATCTTTGTTACAATCCTACGAAATAAGTTAGATTGAGAAAAAAACATCAATCTGGGCTGTATATATTCCCAGCTGAGCCTGGATTTTCCCAGATCTAATTCTAAAGACCTTACCCTCCATGCTATCTCGCCTTGCACATGCTATCTCGCCTTCCTTAACATTCCACCCTACCTGCATGTCTTTGATCCTTGAAGATAGCCATGTCCTCACAGATGATAATGCAGGTTAGCTTTTATTTATACATGTGTTTGCTGTCATTCGAACAGGAACTGTTGTACCTATAACTCAGGTGGGAAGAGAGACAGAATGCAAGCCAGAATGGCGAAGTTACTGTTTCAATGGAGACTGCAGATACTCAGAGACTTTGGACCGATATTACTGCAGGTAAAAGAAATGCTATGAAGTAAAAGGTGAAAATGATGGTGATAACAATAAAATAAATAATGATGATAATGCTTAGCGTTTTAAGTAAGAACACTTGTTTTAAAACTGTTGCTCTTGTTCCTCTGTCTTAAAGACACAGAAATTCAGGAACTGTTTTTCTTACATTCATACCATTCTAATTTCTGCCTAGATCTGCTATTGATCTTTCTCCTCCCTGCTTGAACAAATTATTGCATAGAAAGTGTAGAAACATTTGAAACTGTTGATAATTTTGATTAATGATTATGTGTCATTGAATCGGCATTGGCTCTTAATGTCCACACTAATTGGTTTTCTCTACTCAACCTTTCTCTGTTCAACCTGATTTTTCAACACTTCTTAAAGCACAACAAAACAGAAAACTGTGACTAGTTTTGAAGTATTCTAGGATTCCCGTTGTTTCTATCTTGCTAGTTGGTGTTCAGCTGCTGTGATAGAAAATCTTTGTGCATGGATTCTAATATTGCTTGCCCTTCTGATTTAGAAAAAAAAATGTACAGCTGCTTGTATTGGACAATATTTCTGAATATTCAAAAAGACCAATGCTTTATTAGACATATGGCCCTGAGAATCATTACTGGGACTGGATGATTCTTTTTCTTGCCTCTGGATATCATTTTTAGGCTGTAAGGACTGAGACAAGGGCAGGTAACTGAGTCAGGGAAGTTAAGAGCTTGTTTCAGGAGCTGCTAAATTGTCATCATCTTGGCTTTTTTTTTGAAAGAAACTGGTTTGGAAGAAGATGAGCACAGTTTTAAAATTAGAGAAAGAGACTGAAAACTATTCTGACAGTTGGAAGTACAAATAACATATAAGTTCTAGTAATGAAAGTCAAAGAACACAGTGAAACTAGAATTAAGATTAAAGATAAAGGAGATCAAACTAATGTCAACAGGTCCTTCAACCAGCCTTACAATTGATAATAAAGATATTGAAGTGGTAGAGAGCCTCTGTCTTTTACCTTCAATTATCAAGAGTAAAGCAATCAAGAAATATGCCACAGACCACACTGGGTGGAGTTAGCCATGAAAGCTTGGGAAAGGTATTCAGATACTAGACTGTGTCCATACTTACAAAGATCAGAATAATGTAGGTAATGTGATTTCCCTGTGACACTCTGTGAAAGAGAAAATTGTTCTTTGAAGAAGCAAAATAAAAATATGGATACTTTTGAACATTGGTGTTATATTAGAAGACCATGGATAGTAAAGTAAGTGTTATCCAAGTAAATGGATAATCAAACAAATCAATCATCACAAGGCACAAATGATAAGGTTCAAATGGTCATACTTCAGACACAGAAGTTCTAGAGAAACCTGGAAAAGTCTATACTACTAGAAAAAATGGAAGAAAAGAAAAGAATAACATGCAGCAAGATGGATGGATTCAGTTACATATATATCCTAAGGACACTGGGTTGGAAAGGCTAAACATTACTGGTGCCTCTACATTTCAAGTGTTAATTTCATTTTAACTATTCTTGAAATAGATAGTCCCAAACTGCATCACAGCACCTTGGAATCAGAGTGAATTTGCAAGGGCCACATAGGATATTTGACTAATTAACAAACAGAATGACTAATGAGCTTTGTGCCCCAGGGTTCCAGATTGCACAGTTTGGGGACCACTAGAGGTGAGGTGAAATGAGAAAGGTTGAGAAACTGTGTCTTAAAAGAATTTTGGGAATTGTAATATGTTGAGAATACCAATAAATCTGTTCCTTTTCCCAGAGGTTCAGTCCTTAGGATTCTCTATTAAAAGAGAGTTGCTATAATACCCTTGGAGTAGTGCTTCATTGTTGACTGTAATCTCAACTTGCAATCTCTTTGATATTAAAAAATAGGCAGTATGTCTAATGTTGACTTTTTCCTGTCCCCGTTAGGTGCAAGGAGGGCTGGATTGGTGAACGATGTAGCCATTCAAATCTGAACCTGGTCATAAAACCCTTGAGCAATGAATACTTGGCATTTACTATCCTTTTGTGTCTATTTTTCTTCAGTGCAATTTTATTATCAATATACTTTTACCGAAGGTAAGCAAATTGAATTTAGCAAACACACAGACACATACATAAGGATCTGAGATTGGGAATAAAGAACATTTTATCTGAAAATGTTCTGCATGTTAAAAGGCTATCAAAAGGACAGAAGCAAATCAGTTTTTTAATGGATTTTAAGAGTCTATTCTGATCTCGTTTGCAGAAGGTCATGAAGGTGTTAATAATTTTGTTTCCATTTCTGGAACTTATTCAGATCACTACATATGCATAATTTCCTACTGTTTTTAAATATGTCCTTTTGTAAAATTCAGGTAAAGGAATCTTTGCATGGTATGAAAACAGATTGATATATTGTCTATTATTGACCAATAATTGTCTATTATTGATGATTTTTACATGCCTCAATGTGCTAAAATGTAATTTTTGAAACCCTCCAAAAGGAAAATAAGAGAAATAGAAGTCTGGATAGAGCAAATATCATAGAAGAGTGATAGATGAGGAAATCTCACTGACATATCAATACCATTGCCTTTCTCCATGCTTTTTGAACTTATTGTAGTACCTTTTTAAGTTATTACCTTAGAACCTAAGTTGTATGTTGAAGAAATAAAAGAAGATTATTCTATGACCTACAATAGGCTCAACTTATTTTATGTTCTTCTAAAGATGTTCTTTCTTCTCACAGGTATCTAAACAAGAAGGAGAGACTTGCTACAAGCAAAAACTATAAAGAGGTTGCTACAGATGCTGAAAAAGACCAAAATCTTCTTCATGTATAAAATAAGGATTCATACAGAATCCATTTATTTAATAATATAAACAAATATTTTATTAATATTTATAAGTGAAAGAATTTCAAGTTTTGATCAGAGAATATATGTAGAGGTCAAAGCACTATTTTTATAAATGTCATTTATATTTGTATTTTATTTTTTATTCAATGCTATGTCTTTGGAATGTTTGCATAATGTAATGCTATGATGTCTTGCATTTATATCTGTGAACTGTTACATGTGAATGCATGTAAAATTTATTTTACCATGGTTGTATTTAATGCACTACAAAATACTAAATGTTGCTGTTTTCTTCACTGGAAGAAAGGTTTTAGTTGGAAAAAATTAGAAGGAATCTTTATTTATTATAAAGACGAAATCTTCCCAATTGTTCTAATTAGCTGTTTCCTTAGAAATAAGAATAGAAAATGTCATATTGTAAATTTGTGCACTTATTTATTTCTTCATTAAAATATTGTTTGCTCATCCGGCCTTTGAAAGAATTAGATACTTATAAAAGGTCAACATCACAACTAAAATAAATACAAAAAACAAAGCTTTCTTTAAAAGATATAATTGAATATATCATCAAAGTTACCCCAAACAGAAAATCAGCATCTTAAATTATCTTAAAAATAGGGATGTTCTAAATATAGAGACTACAATAAAGATAAGACTCAGGCTCAACCCTTCCAAGACCGAGTGGCTGTGGCTACCGGCGCCTCGGCATAGTCAGCTGACTCCATCGCTGACTATAGGGGGCGAAACTTTGGCCCCCTCGGATAGGGTACGCAATCTGGGTGTCCTCCTGGATTCACGGCTGACACTGGATGATCAGTTGGCGGCCGTGACCAGGGGGGCGTTTTATCAGG
>NW_015386333.1:2238594-2241977 GCF_001527695.2 Protobothrops mucrosquamatus
GACTGGCCTAGGGGAAAATTTTAATGGGGTCTTAAAGCAATTTTATATTAACTTGACCAAATTACTAATATTTGTTTTTACTTATGTTTTTAAATTGTAGTTTTTGGGGATTAGTGTTTTATCTGGTTGTTAGCCGCCCTGAGTCCGTAAGGAGAAGGGCGGGATATAAATTAAATAAATAAATAAATAAATAAATAAAATAAGGAAGTAAATAATTTTCAATGGATTTAATAGTGACACTGCAGTTACACAGAATTAGAAAAGGCTAGTTTGGAAAGAAATTCCAAATGGAAATTCAGTTTTGCATATGTATATGAAGCAATAACAAAGATTCAAGAGGCAGCTGGAGAAGGGCAATTGAATGAGAGAATGGAATGTGGAGATCAAGTTGAGTGATACCATCAAAGAAGTGGTTATGAAATCTATATGATTTAAATACGTCACTCTATAACAATGCATAGTGAAGAAATAAAAGCCACTCTGGTGCTTTGAAGGATAAAAAGATAGAAGCGTAAAAGAACATGGCCCGGGGAATTCTGGAAGCTGACGTCTACTCATCTTAGAGTTGCTAAGGTTGAGAAATACTGCTCTGGAAATACTGGAAGCATAATTAATTATATAGGAAGCTTTTTTTATTTTAAAGTCAACTGGAGATCCTAACATAAAGAGAGTAATAATTGGTTAATTGTTCTCACTGTTAGGAAGTTTTTCCTTAATTCCAGGTTGCTTCTCTCCTTGATTAGTTTCCATCCATTATTTCTTGTCCTGTCCTGGACCCCTCTTCTTTGTGGCAGCCCCTCAAATACTAGAATACTATATCATGTCCTTTTCTCTAGACTAGCCATATCCAAACCCTGCAACAGTTCTGCATATGTTTCAGTCTCCAAGCCTTTAGTCATTTTAATTGCTCTTCTCTGCACTTTATCCAAACCTTCAGCATCTTTTTTGTAACATAGTGACCAAAACTGGATGCAGTATTCCAGGAGTGGCCTTACTAAGGTTTTATAAAGCGGTACTAATACTTCCCGAGTTTTTGATTCTGTGCCTCTGTTTATGCAACTAAGGATTGTATTAGCTTTTCTGGCTGTTGCCAAAAGAAAAAAAAAGTACATTTTTTATTTTTCTTTATTTTGCTATATACTTATTTTATTTTGGGGTTATTTTATTTTATTCTATTTTATCCACCCCGACATACCCTTCGAGAACAGAAGGACAGCATATTTCTTCTCTTTTTTAGGCTAAACACATCCAGGTCCTTTTAGCATTCTTTTTTAGGGTCAGCAGAGGCAACCCAGAATGGGGCTTGGCCAGGACACCCACTGCCAGTTTTTTAGGCCAAGGGCCTAAAAAAACAGCCAGTGTGGCCATTAAAGGAGGAAGAAACTTTTGTTGAAAGAAAAATCTTCATCAGGGTCCAGTCCAAGCCGGGAATAAACAACATGGAGACTGCTTTAGAAAGAAAGTTGTAGTTTATTGAAGAGCGAGCCAGACAGAAAGATGGCTCTGGTGGGAAAAACTAACCACATGGAGCAGAGTGGTGGGCTTTTATACCTTCTGGGGCTCTTGAGGTTGTTTCCTGTTCCTGTCTGAGGCTTTGTGTTTCTTATGTCATGTACTTTGACCTGAGTCTCTGAGTGTGCCCTTTGGGTATTGATGGGTTAATCCTATTATGTCTCCTGTCCTTAGAATTTGGGTGGGGGTATGTAGGTTTTAGGTGTCTTTGTCTTCCTAATTTCTAGCTTCCTGGTTCCAACCTTCCTGAATGGATTATTGAATTTGCATTTCTCAAAGCTGGCCTCTGTCTAGGGGCTGGGGCTGATTTCTGCGGGCTGGTTTCTGTCTTTTTTATAGATCTTCTCCATTATATATTCTGCCTTTTTAATATTTCTCAAAATATATTTCCCCAAAGCAATAATAGAGAAGATTTTAAAAAAAGACAGAAACCAGCCCCCTAGAAATCAGCCCCAGCCCCTAGACAGAGGCCAGCAAATTCAATAATCCATTCAGGAAGGTTGGAACCAGGAAGCTAGAAATTAGGAAGACAAAGACACCTAAAACCTACATACCCCCACCCAAATTCTAAGGACAGGAGACATAATAGGATTAACCCACCAATACCCAAAGGGCACACTCAGAGACTCAGGTCAAAGTACATGACACAAGAAATACAAAGCCTCAAACAGGAACAGGAAACAACCTCAAGAGCCCCAGAAGGCAGAGGCCCACTCCTCAGTGCACGGATTGGCTGCTGGGATGCACTGCTAATTGTCCTACACAGTGAATCGGCTGGGGCAATTTGTTCCATTGCAAATCAGCCCGGGTGAGGCAGCGGGGGAGAAGCAGCAAGAGGAGGGAGCAGGGAAGGGAGGAGTGGTGGGGCAGGGACGGCTGCGGTGGGTCAGTTGGGAGGTGGGGTAGGGCAAAGCAGGCAGGACCAGGTGGCTGCAACCAATTGTCCCATCCTGGATCAGGAAAAATCTGGGTGTTTCTGAACTTTTTTTTCCCACATGGTCATTGGACTGAGTGGCAGTCAGGGACTCAGAAAATGAGTTGGAGAATCTGTGAGAATCCTGAGTATCATTGCTGTAGACACTCGGCTGCTTACACTCAGACCATCTTTCCTTTCTTTAGAGGAAAGGACCATCTTTCCTTTCTTCACTTCTTAAAGGAACTCATGCCACTGCATTACGTGATTAACATAGATTATCATATTACACTGAAATGCACAAATTGCAGCCAATAGGACACATGCATCTCACTTGATAAACTCCCTCCCCTCAAAATGGTAGATTCCTGTCTTCTTTATTCTGTCTTCTCCTCTATATATGAAATGTGGAGTGGAATGGGAAATATCTGTAAGTTTTTTTTCTTTATCAATTGACACTTGAGGTAGGGAGATCAACGTAATAAACCAGGCATTAGCATTTATTTGTTCAATAATTTGTTACAAGCACTAAAATTAATATTCACTTCATTTCAGTTTCCCATCTACTTTTTAATTTTATATGGACATCCATGTCCTTTTGCTAGTTTGGCCCTTGATCCAATGAAACCTCAGAATGCTTGCTATGTAAAATGTGTGAATAAGCTTAAGCCAGTTCACATATATCAAATATCATATCATAGAGACTACTGCCCTTTCAACTCAGATCAACTCAGATGATACGGATAATGTATCATAGTGTATACCGTATTTATCGGCGTATAACACGCACAGGCGTATAACACGCACCTTCATTTTAAGAGGGAAATTTCAAGAAAAAAAAAGCGCCGGCTCGGGAGCGAAAGCAAAAGGGGAGGGGGAGTGGGGCTTCGTTCACACGCGGATCCCCATGCTCGTATTTATTTACCGTATTATGCCCCGGCTGGCGGCGGCGGCAGCA
>NW_015386333.1:2243575-2307377 GCF_001527695.2 Protobothrops mucrosquamatus
AACCGGGGGGAGCCGAGGCGGCCAGGGAGGAACAGCCAACTGCCGGCAACCAGCCGGAACTGCTGGGGCCGGCCCGTATTGAAGAATATGGCCGAATTTACCCGGGCTGGCCGTATATCGGCGTATAACACGCACACATCATTTGCCCCCTATTTTCAGGGGGAAAAAGTGCGTGTTATACGCCGATAAATACGGTAATGTATCATAGTGACTGATAGATCAAACTATATCTCATTTTGTATACCATCATTTTTTAAGGAGTTCAATTTGCAGTAAATGGAGGCTTCCCCTTTTATTCTCACAAGATTGTAAAGCAGAATAGATTTTATTTTGTGCAAGTCCTTACTTACAATATAGAGTTTTGATAAACTCACAGTCACATTTCCCATTACATTTGCCACATTTACATCTGAAAAACATATCCACAAAACAAAATTGGCATGCCATTGGCATGCCATCCACTAGAGGATGCTACTACATCAGACAAGAACAACAAAAACAAAAACAAAAGAATTTTTTGAGCCAGAACATAGAACATATGAATCAGAACAATTTTATATCTTTTAAATGAAAGAATTCAAATATTCCCTAGAACTAGTTAAAGCAGGTCATTTGGCTTGAAGTCTAATTATTCCACACAGGTTTTTATTTTGTTTCTTTTGTCCATCATTCACATTTGGGGAATTAGCATGTTTAGCAAACATCTTTAATAGCTTTTTTGATTGTTTATTTGTAAACTATACAGCCTCCCTCCTCAAATTATTTGAAATTGACCAGCCATGATGGAATATTCAAGGACTGACAGCTGCCTAAAAATGATCGTTCCAATGTTCATCTGAGCTGTCCAGGATCAGGTTCAATAATATCACAGTTCCTTATTTGGCTGCCTTTCAGTTACCATAAATTCAAATGCTGCAATTTACCAGTGATGTTTTTGCATTGCTTGTAAGCCCTAAGACACACAGGATATATTTTATTAAACAGGAGATTAAATGTTTCAGATTAAATCAATTGTCTGGCTTTATTCTTAGCAGAAACTCTCCAGAATTCAGGACCTCCCCTTGTGGAAAAAGTCACAGTACTGTGGCAAAAATATTTCAAAATTGTTGACATCACAAAAGTAACAGCAATATCAGGTGTTCCTGGCAAACAATATAATTTCCAAGGTGGCTTAAACAAACATGTCAGCAACAGCAGCAGAAAATTCCTGAAATGACTCTCTTTACTTACAGTATTTAATTCTTTCAGGAGGTGGATTGGAGGTGGGGAAACCTCCTATTAAGATGTGTGAATCATTATGTTTTGTTCTAGGCTTTGTCCTCATAAGTCTACATATCTGAAAAACCAGTGCCCAAAATTAGTTTTGGCAACTGGTACAGAGGAAAGAATTTTTATTTGGTCTAACCCTCCTTGAATAAACAAGTTCAATATGTTAAAATTAAGCCTGAATTCCATTTCCAGTAATTTTGAAAAAACAATGATTAGGAAAAGAAAAAGAATATTTTTGAAGGATATTTCAGCAATTAACACCCCCCCCCCAACAATTAGCAATTGTCAAGTTAAGGAATGTTTAAAGTTGTGCTGAATTATACTTTTCTAGAGAACATTGGTTTGCAACTATTTGTGTTCTAAGAAAAGACATTCCTTCAGCATTCATATGTATCATCTAGATTGTGACAAATAACTCTTAACTATACCATCTAAACAAAAATCATTTCACTGAAATCAAAGGACAAACTGTCCTTTCAGAGCTAGCCTGTATAGAAATAGAGAGAGTTTATCAATGCACAAAGCATAAAACTGCTTTAATATCTTCCTTGGTGGGTTCACTACATTTTTAAAACTGGTTATTTAAATTAGCTGTGCAAAAGTAGTTGCAAAAATTAACAACAAATTATTATTTGGCATCTTTTGTGTCCAAATATTCCTCTATAATTATTTTTTTAACCATTTCTGTAAAGTCATCCTTCTTATTTTGGGGAGTCAGTTCCTCTTGACCAGAGTGACCAAGAGGGCAGAACTTGCATTCAGTTACATTTAATGAGGCCAATATCTCCAGGACTGCAGCTCCAACTCACTGGATGTGGAGCAACACTGTGAGATAACATTGCCCCCCTGAAGGAAGAATGTGGCCAAAAAGGATGGCCATGTGCCATGTTAATTTGATCTCTTTCCATTCTGGTATGCAGGGAAGTCTGCAAGTAAAAAAAAGAAAGTCAACAATACAATGGAAATTCTGTCTGTTTGTTATGTGCACCACACATAAAAGCAGGGTGAGCTTTGATTGCAGGGATGTGGTTGCAATCTTGACCTTTGGGATGACACCCTGAGCCCCCACCCACCCTATGCACCCTGGATGGCTACATACACATTTATTCTTTTTGCTGAAGCTCATTTCTCTATACACAAAACATCAACATCATTTATTTGTTTGTTTGTTTGTTTGTTTATTTATTTATTGCACTGCACTGCAATCTAGTGATTCTCAGCAGCTTTTACCATGCATTCATATAATTACTGTTAAAACATCCACGCTAGGATATTCTGATAGATTTTGCCTAATGACTGCCCAGTTTGTCAACTGTTCGAAGTTACAATGTACTGAAAAAGTAATACTATGACCAGTCTTTACATTGATGTCAACTGCAGTATGTGATCATCATTTGTGTACCCCACAACTGACTTCTGACAAGGGAATCAATGTAGAGACTAACAGTAAAATCACAACTCATAGTCACATGATGACTTGCTTAAAGCCCATAGTGGAATCAACCATCCCAATTTTGGTTACTACCTGTAATGAGACCATAAAACCCCACTAATTCCCCCGCACACACACAAAACAAACAAGGGCTAAATATAAAAAGTGGTTCAATATGAAAGTTAAGGGAACACTCTGTGGAATAATTCTATTTTCAGTAATTTTCTGAAAGCCATCAGAGAAGGGGTGAGTCGCCCTTACATACAGAGGCATTTCCTGAGCATTTTCAGTGTCATAGGAAAGCAGCATCTTCTAGTCTTGGTTTCCTTCACCTCCTAAAAATGAGGGGGCTACATTTAGACATATGCTTTGATCTTACACAGATCATTACTTTTTAAAACTGGAGCCTGAGAAGCACCATTACATCATTACACCCCATTAGTGGTCATCTGGAAACTCTAACATGCCAATGCATCCGTCTTTAGCAATGGTCTTTTCTCCATAAATTCGCTGCTATGCAGAAAGAGCTTTATATTTAATACTGAATTAAGGAAGTACAAGATGCTAACCTACTCCATGTCTTTTTGCTTTTTCCACCTTGACCTACTCTGGTGACATTATATTATGCAAACCAGTTGACGATGGACAGTTGCATTCAATGAGAAAGTCACATTACATATGACAACTGGCAAAGATAATGCAGTGCCTGAAGCAGAAAGAAATTGTCCCAACTGTACTGGGTCCAGGACATCACTTTTCCACTATCCTTACTAATCTCAGCTAGAATTCTTGACTGATATTAAGAGGAAGGAGAAAGAAAGAAAAAAGATAAAGATGGAATGGTGTCCTAGAAGAAGAGAAAAAAAACTAGCATAAACTTGGCTTTTAAAGAATGTATGACATTTCATTCATGAAAACTACTCTAAACATTTGCAATAAAAATATTGTTTTCTGATTTTGCATAAACCAGAGAATTAGGTTAGGAATTTCTTTCAGATAATGCTAGTGTACTTGAAGAGATATATGGCCGAGGAAACATAATCACCTTGCAACCCTACCTATATCAGTACCATTAGTGGTGGCTTTCATAATATCCAGATCAATATAGCAACCCAAAAGATTACAAACTTAATAATATAATATAATAATAAAGTTGGAAGGGACCTTGGAGGTCATTGAGTCCAACCCCCTGCTCAGGCAGGAAACCCTACACCATTTCGGACAAATGGCTGTCTAGTCTCTTCTTGAAAACTTCCAGTGTTGGAGCATAGCATAAACCCAAAGGATGCATTATTGTTGATAACTCTAGCAAGTCACTCTATCCAACATCCTCTGTAAGTAAACTTGGGTCAAATTGACTGATGGGGTGGAGTGCTTATGCAACTACTAAACAACTGCAAATGCATCACCAAAAATTAGGTCAAATGTGGATACGTATTTATATAGGCACATATATGTGTGTATGCTTCTGTGTGCCTATGTAAATACATATCCACATGTATATATTTGGAGGAACATAAACACATACTCCTGCTATAATTGAAACAGAAATACAGAACAGAGTAAAGGTACCTACTCTGCCAACTTTTGTGGGTTTTTAAAAAAAACTTTTGGCTGCATAATGCTTCAAATACAGACTGCTAGCCAATCCATGGCAAAGTGCCTAGCATCATAATGATAGCTTGGCAGGCAGCAAAGTGTCTTGAAATCAGTTCCAGACTTCATCCACCAAAGTGCTTCTGGTTAGTCTGGCTACATTCCTCAAACATTCATTTAGTCACATAAAAAGAATCCTGTTTGCCACAGTAACAGTTTGCAGGTATGCATGGGTTGACTGTGCAAACAACAATGGTGTCTGTAAAACTTTGCTGAGTTTCATTCTGAAATTGATTTCTTCAAGCATTGCAGACAGTTGTAATGAAGTAAAATGGATTTCATCTTTGGTCTAACCCCTACAATTCAAATATATGAGCCAAATAAAGGTAAGACTAGGAAAACCACATGGATGACTACATAGTGGTTACTACCATAGAAAAGTGGAAAAGTAACATTCTCTAACTTCCAGGTCATCTGCACATTCCTGGGTGTGTACTACAACATCAGCCCACAAACAAAGAACACCCCAGCCCCTTCTTTTTAAAATTCAAACTACATCCAGTTGATTTTTATAATTAATGTGACCTTTGGAATAAATAAGTTGAAATGTTTAAAATGCCTCTGAATTCATTACAAAAGTACACATTTTACAAAATTATCTTGATCTCAAAATGTATTTAAATCAATAACAATGTTTTATTTTTTATTGATCATATCAGAAACAGAATAGCAAAAACTAGTTGTAATTATCTTGCTGTAATCTGGTAGTTGAAAAATAATTCATATGATTTGGGCATATCCTATTACTGATATGAATGGATTTAAAACTCATAGGACTGTTAACATTACAGTAATTACTCTACAGTGCTCATACATATTTTGGCTACATCCTGAATATATAAAATCTACTGAAGTAAATTATTATGATTATAAGAACTAGTTTGCTCTCTCTCTCTCTCTCTCTCTCTCTCTCTCTCTCTCTCTCTCTCTCTCTCTCTCTCTCTCTTGTACTGAAATGATAAATCTACAATTGGCTTGCAGCAGTTGTTGTTGATATGTGTTCGTTACTAATGTTCCAGATGGCTTTTTTTTTAATACAAAGAGTATAGGAAGAGAATTTCCAAAGAAATTGGTCAAATTTCCATAAGTTATTGGGGGATAGATTGTATCTATGATTTATAATCAAATACTGTTTTCATGGTATGATCATACTAGAAATATTCAGAAAATGATACTATATTTATTTACAATCCAAGACTAAGTCACAACATTTTAAAAATACAACATTAATACATGTAACAAGTAACTATATATAGCAGTGATGGCGAACCTTTTAGAGACCGAGTGCCCAAACTGCAACCCAAAACCCACTTATGTATCGCCAGGTGCCGGGTGGGCGTGGCCCTCTGGGTGGGTGTGGCTCATTGGATGGATGTGGCCCATTGGGTGGGCGTGGCTGCAGGGGTAATGGCAGATTGGTAGGACTAAAAAGTTCAATCAATCAATTCCAACTTTGTGAGATCTTTTTTTTCCCATGAGAAGTTGAAATTGATTGATTGATTGAACTTTTTTTTTTTTTGCACATGGTGGCGGAGGCCAAAAGCGAAAAGGTTTTATAAAACCCAACTGAAGGCCTAGGACTGGGGCGACGGCACACGTGCCACAGGTTCACCACCATGGATATATTTCTACAAACTAAGACTATGAATAAATGTCTCTACTGCTTTTGAAATACCTGTTTTTAGTCAAATAATAAGAATACCTCATTGTAATCATGAGTGGAGTTTTTCAGAGTAAAGAGTGGAAATATTAGCTCTGGTCACCAGGGCGCATACAGTGGACACTTAAGAAGAATGTGTGAAACAGATTTGATAGTTGTCTCCTCCTTGTGAGGCAAAGGGGACAATGCCTTGCAGCCAAATTCTTCTCTTTTTTTGCTGTTTCTGTGGAATTATCCTCCCTTGAGATTTCTTAAATTGTTCAATTTATTTAGAAGAACATTTAAATTGTGATTGCAGTCACTATTTTAAACTGAATTTTGCATTATAATTTCTGTAATTTTATTATATGTATTTTTTCAAAATTTTGCTTAATAAAATTATATCACAGTTCAACATTGTGGATGATATAAGTCATGATAGTAATCTGATTGATGCAGATCTAAGAAATAACTGCTTATGTCTGGTTATATTGTATCTTATGTACACAATATAAATTTACGAGTATTTAAAACCATCCATTTCAACTACATCAAATTCTTCCGGTTAGGAAGAGAAATTTCTAAATTAATTAATCTTTACTGAATACAACTGGTACAGCTGTATACCTGCCCCAATAATGGGGATATCACTAAGTCTCTCAAAACATTTTTAATATGAATTTTCATCCAGACTCAGGAATAAATATGTTTAAAAAGTAACTATCAATTTAACTAATTTATAGAGATATTAAATTGCTGACAGAGATGCAGAATATGTATTTTGTTTTTGCTTTAAAGGCAGCCCTTGACGTAAGACTGTAACTGAGCCCAACATTTCCACTGCTTAAGCAAGACAGTTATTGAGTTTTGCCTCATTTTACAACTTTTCTTGCCACAGTTGTTAAGTGAATCACTGCAGTTGTTAAATCGGTAACATGGTTGTTAAGTGAATCTGGCTTCCACACTGGCATTGTTTGTCAGAAGGTCACAATAGGTGATCACGTGACCCTGGGACACTGTAACCCATCATAAATACATGCCAGTTGCCCGGCATCCGAATTTTGATCATATGATCCACTGGGATGCTGTAATGGTATTAAGTATAAGAATTGGTCATAACTCACTTTTTTCAGTGCCATTGTAACTTTGAATGGTCACTAAATGAATGGTTGTAAATCAAGGACTACTTGTATTTGAAAGTTATTTTGGGGGAAGAACTTGCTAGAGAAATTATTAGAAGAATTCTAATACTTCCTTTTAGATGTTGGTTGATCAATGAAACAGGATCATTATTATGTGTGGCAATCACTAGAAATCACTTACTTGTTGAGATTTTTGCAACAATAGGTCACATTCAAGAAGGTTTTTCAATATATTTCTCAATATGATGTACTCAGGCTAGAGATCAGGTTAGTATACATCCAACACATACACTGGCTAAAAGCCAAAGGTTTAGTAATTGAGGAGAAGAATTTCAAGACAGCAATCCAGACTAAGAAAAGCACTTTTGTATGAGCTCAGGGCTGGGCCACTAATATAACCTGACTTCCCACACTAGGAGACTTAAGGGTTATTATGTTGGCTAAAAAATCAGAATCAATACTTTATATGCTATGCCTCTATCTCTTTATCTGGTTACATTTTCACAACATTCTGGTATTTTATAACAGTTCTAAATTGCTGTTCCAAAGGAACTTGAGTATATATTGCTGTTGTTTATGGATTGATAGCTTTGGTAAATCCTTACAAATTTAAGAAAAAAATGCCTTCTTACTTACATCTTTACTATACTGTACATGAGATTAGAGAAATTATAATGGGGCTGCCCTTGAAGAGTATCCGGAAACTTCAGCTGCTTAAAATGCAGTGGTCCTCAGTTTTACACAAACCCAGATTTGCACGTCTCACCCCTTTTGTAGGAGCAGCATTGGTTACTTCTTGGTTCAAATAATGGTGCTGGCTACAATATCAAATTGAAAGCTCTACATGGGTTATTTGAAGAAATGTCTTTCCTTGGTTACATCTACCTGACTCACTAGAATGAAAAGGCAGGGCATATTGCACGTTCTATCTAGAGGGAAATATGTCTGGAGGGCCCACGAAAAAGGGCCCTCTCAGTGGTAGGTCCCTTCCTATGGAATATCATTCCTATGGAGATAAGATAGTTCCTTACCTTGTTACTTTTCCAAAAGGCTGTGAAGATGTGGTTCTGTCTGCAGGCTTGGGGACATAAGGTTGATACAGAGCCAACCAACATCGTTCCCACAATTACTAGGGAAGTTGTATTTTGGAGGATTAATTTTCTTATTAAAGAACTACAGTGCTCTCTGTCAATCCAAAATGAATATTTAAGAAAATAAAAATGACATTTTAGCTTTCTTAGATGAATATCTAAGTGTGCACAATTATTGGGCAATTATTACTGTGCAGAATTATTATGCAACTAAATGAAAAATGAAAATTTTCCTACTTCACTTGTTTATTTGCATCTGTTAAAGTGAGAATAATAAACAAACAACTCAACATGTACGAATAAACATTTCTGACATTTCAGGAAAAAAATCAGTGACCAATATAGCCACTCTTCTTTTCAATAACAGTCATAAGCCTTCCATCCATGGAGTCTATCAGTTTCTTGATCTGTTGAAGATCAACGTTTTGTGCAGCAACCACAGCCTCCCAGACACTTTCAGAGAGGTGTACTGTTTTCCTTCATCGTAAATCTCCAGTTTAAGAAGGGCCCACAAGTTCTCAATAGGGTTTAGGTCAGGCGAGGAAGGGAGCCCTGTCATTATTCTTTCATCTTTAAGGCCTTTACTGGCTAGCCACGCAGTGGAATACTTTGATGCATGTGATGGAGCTTTGTCCTGCATAAAAATCATGGTCTTCTTAAAAGATGCAGACATTTTCCTGTACCACTGCTTGAAGAAAGTGCCTTCTAAAAACTGGCAGTAGATTTGGGAGTTGATTTTGAGTCCATCTTCAACCCAAAAAGATCCAACCAGCTCATCTTTAATAATACCAGTCCATACCAGTACCCCACCTCCACCTTGCTGGTGTCTGAGTCGAAGTGGAGCTCTGTGCCTGCTACTGATCCAGCCACGGGCCCATCCATCTGGTCTGTCAAGAGTCACTCTCATCTCCTCAGTCCATAGAATCCTTGAAAAATCTGTCTTCAGATATTTCTTGGCCCAGTCTTGCCCTTTCAACTTATGTGTCTTGTTTAGTGGTGGTCAAGTTTCAACCTTCCTTACCTTTGCCATATCTCTGAGCACTGAACACCTTGTACTTCTGGGCACTCCAGATAGGTTGCAGTTCTGGAATATGACAGCATTGGAGGATAATGGGTTCGATTCTTCTCAAATCTTTGGCAGTTAATATGTGTCTTTTTTCCTCTACACGTTTCTTATGACCTTGTTGACTATTTGCAACAAAACTTTTGATGGTTCTGTGATTACGCCCCAATATTTTAGCAATTTCAAGAGTGCTGCATCCCTCTGAAAGACTTTTTACAATTTTTGATTTTTTCAGAGTCAGTTAAATGTCTTTTTTGGCCTATTTTGCCTAAAGAAAAGAAGCTGCCTAATAATTATGCACACCTTGATATAGGGCAGTGATGATGAACCTTTTAGACACTGAGTGCCCAAAAACCGCCCCGCCCCTCACAGTTACATGCTCAAAATTATGGTGCTTGGCAACCAGCATGTATTTATGATGGTTGCAGCATCCCAGGGTCATGTGATCTCCATTTACAACCTTTCCAGTCGGTAGGGTGAACTAGATTTATTTAATGGCCATGTGATTCACTTAATTGCCATAATTTACTTAACAACCATGGCAAAAAGGACATAAAATTGGGCATTATTTGTTTAACAGCCACCTTCCTCAGCAATAGAAATTCTTCTCCCAATTGTGGTTAGTGTCCAACTCCCATGGCTGTGCCCAACATTAAATTTTATTTCTGCGTGGGCTCCCTAAAACTTGTTAAATAAAAAAAACCCTCCTACCAACTCTTTTCCTAATCTAAAGACATAACTATATGGTCTGCTCAAGAAGACAATAGTAATTTATTGCCATTTTTGTATTGTATAATACAATACAACTACATTTGTTTCTATAGTAATAGTAATAGTCAATAGTAATCCCTTCATCATAGAGAATGGTGAGACTTGCATAAATGAGGTAAGATAAAGTAATTTTTCACATATGTTGTGGTTTGCATGAAAACAGGACAAAACTTACAAAACCCCTAGTGCAGTTTCTGAACTAGCCAGCATTTTGTAGAAAACTGGGTAAAGGCACAATTGCTTTGTCCTAAATGTGAAAAGCACGGACAGAGAATATATAGATACAGATCATAATTTCATTTATTTAGTGGAATCATTGCAGGAAATTGCCAATATAAAAGTACTTTATCTTGTGGCTCTTTTTAAGAAACTGTGACCAACAAGCTTAAGCTGCCTTTCAGGTTAATTCATAAAGATAGGTATTCTGTTATAATAAAAAATGTTATAGAACATTTTTGCTTTATTCTGAAAATAAAGAGCAGGATTGTTTTCTGAGTCAGCTTGTTTGGGCTGGGACAAAAATATAAGTTAAAACCAGATCATTTTAAAACAGATTTATTTTAAAACAAAGTTACAATCTCCCTGTTCCACTAAAAAAAGACTATATTTAGTTGACAATAATACGGTAAAAGAAACATACCGTGCAATGTTTAGTGTACTGTACTTCCTAACTGCCATTATTTTCCACCAAAGTTTTTAAGAAACAAAATATGTAATATTTTCTAAAAATTAATATCAATATTTTATGGGAAACCAACTGACAAGATAGTGACTGTCCAATCTATAGAGCTTTAGATATTAATGTTTACACTGAGAACTAGAAAGTTCTGTTCCTCATTGGGCATTGAAACAATACCTTCAATTGAGGGTTAGCATTTAACTGAAGCTCCAACGATGACCAAACCTTCTCTCATCTGAGATAAATGAGGCAAGATATCAGAAATTGTGAGAAATTAATCAAGATTAATTTCCACTGCATTAAAGACATTATTGCCATGTTGCAAGATTTGAATGGAAGGCTGAATGGAACGGTGGCCATGGTTCAGTAGTCCAAATTTTGGCTGTATAGGTTGGTTTTGTACATACTATCTTAATCCTAAATTGACCCAAATCTCTCTGCCTGGGACCATGGACAGCAGCAGTTCATCTGAGTAGCTAAAAATGGCCACACTACAGAGCCAAGATTGTGCCAACCACAATCTTCAAAATTCAGTGAATACTATAAACTGTATTATCATTATTGAGCTTCAGTCACTTGGTCAACTTCCCACATGAATATTGCCAATTTTGTCTTAAATTGCTTAGACGTGCTTTCACAATAAGGCCTTAACTTAGCTCAGGTTACATTCAATCTCTGTTACAGTAGCTGCAATAACATGTCCATGCAATTTTCTAGACAAAAGAATTGAAGTGGTTTCCCTTTGCTTTCTTCTGGGATATTTATTCAACTTCCTAATATAGCTCTCAGGCTTGGGATTTCCTTGTTGTCTCCCAGCCAAATGGGCGTTTCCCTTTAAAAGTTATTGCAATTTATTTCCTACTTGCATTTCCAGTATTTTACTTTATAGTAAGAGATGCAGTTTGGATAAGACACAGAGCTTGTTTTAACAGTGAAAGCAAAATCTCCCATGCTGCTTTATAATTTCAATTGTGCTTTATTGATGCTGTCATGCTTTTGCAGAATCTTTTTGAACAGTAGATAGTGAGGATTAGCTGTCGTAGCAAACAGTACCACCAGATTAATTCTGCAAGAAACTGAATTCATTGCCTGCACAAATCCTATAAAAATCTTGACTGAAAATATTGTAGCCTGGTAATTTCTTGACCTAGATACCTATTGAAAAGAGTTGGTGAAGGGAAAATTAGGGAAAATTGCAAGTTAATACTCCTCCCTATTATCTTTTAAGAAAACAGAAAAGGGCTTCAAGGGAGTGGATTGATTCTCTTCTCCCATCTGATATTGGCATAGGTGGTAGGGAAAAATCTGAAGAAGCCACACAGCTTATGGTATTTCAGAAGTAGTTATCTTTATAAAGAAGGGGAATACCAATTGACTTCTTGTGCTTCTCCAGGCTTTAATAATTTCCTTTTTCTTCTCTGCCCTGGTATTGTGCTTGTTTAAGTAAAACATTCTTTCTTGCTCTCTTTTGCTAACATTTCTTCTTCTCCTTTCTGTCAATAAATGGGTCTTCAGATACTTCTTTTTCCACTGGGCAGATGCTTCTTCTTCGTCCTCAGCATGCCTTATTTAGCTGGACATTAGGACTGTGATGTTGAGTGTGTCAGCTACTTATCTATAAAATCTGTACATTTATCTTTAATACCTAATTTTAAAAATAGCCAGATATAGCAAGGTCTTATCAAAGCCTGTTCTAAACATGAGGTAAGGAAATATGCCTTGTGAGGTTTTCTTGATTCCATACCTGGAAGTTTCCACCCATCATATGATTCTTTCAGGCCTACAACATTCAGAAAGTTTGGGGATATCATACACTCCAATTTTTAAACACATTTTCTTCCTTGTAACATACTTCCTTAGTATTGGTGCTGCTAAGATTAGGTTAGTAAGTCCTATGTCGTTGAAAATTAGGAGCATGGACTAATAAGACATGATGGGAGACATGGGAAATTAGGTGAAAGTCTAAAGATAATATTTAGAAAAGCTCTAAATCTGAATCATAGTTTAGCAGGTTTCCTCTATCTCATTTGCCTTTAACCGGAACAGTGAGGAAGGATAAGTTATGTTTGAATGCCAGGTCAATCATGTGCCACACCCTGAGGACCTTCAGTTCTCATCTACATGTTCAAACAAACTTATCTGTATGCACTTGTTTCATTTCCTTTCATTTTATACATTCCAAGAGTAAAACTGAATAATTAATAACTTCATTAATAACTTCATTATGTAAGCACAAGCAATAGAACACAATCAAACTAGAGTCTTGCACTTTAAGAGAGCTAATTTCAACAAACTTAGAGAGACCTTGGGAAGGATTCCATGGATGAGAATTCTCAAGGTGGGAAACAACTCAAGAAGCTTGGGAAATTTTGAAAAGTGAGATTATAAAAGTCCAGTCTAGCACAATACCAATGAAGAAGAAAAATAATAGCTCTCAAAAGAAACCAGCATTGCTGCATAAAGAAATCTCTGATAAATTGAAAGACAAAAAGAACAAGTATAAAAAGTGGAAAGAGGGGCATATAACTAAAGTAGAATATCAGCAAATAGCCCGAGCCTGCAAAGATGAAATGAGGAAAGCTAAGGCTCAAAATGAACTAAGGCTTGCAACAAAAGTCAAAAATAACAAAAAAAAGCTTCTTTCAACATGTAAAAAACAAGAAAAAGATTAAGGAAATGATTGGTCTACTAGCGGGAAAAAGTGGCAAGAAAGTGACAAGCAACAGGGAGAAAGCAGAACTACTCAACTTGTTTTTTGCTGTCTTTACACAAAGGGAAAAAACAGTCCAAACTATCAAAAATAGTACCGTAAAAAACAGATTAGAAACACAAGTTAAGATAGGCAAGAAAATGGTAAGTGAGCAGCGGTCCACCCTAGTTGAGTTCAAATCACCAGGACCAGATGGACTACACCCCAAGGTTCTGAAGGAACTGGCAGATGTGATCTCAGAACCACTGAACTATATCTTTCAAAGATCCTGGAGCACTGGGGAACTACCAGAGGACTGAAAAGAGCTGATGTAGTTCTCATCTTTAAAAAAGGAAAAAAGTGGATCCAGGAAACTACAGACCTATCAGCCTGACCTCAATCCCTGGGAAGATCTTGGAAAAGATAATCAAGCAACGAATCAGCGAACACCTAGAAGCAAACAAAGTCATTACCAAAAGCCAACGTGGGTTCGTCAAAAACAGATCATGCCAGACAAATCTTATTGCATTCTTTGACCAGGTGACAAAATTAGTGGACCAGAAGAATGCTGTGGATATGATTTACTTGGATTTCAGTAAGGCATTTGATAAAGTAGAGTACAACCTACGACTTGATAAGATAGAAAAATGTGGTTTAGACAGCATCACCACCAGATGGATTCATAATTGGCTGACCAGCCATACTCAGCATGTGTCCTCAATGGAACTGCATCTACATGGAGGGAAGTGTGTAGTGGGATGCCCCAGGGCTCTGTTCTAGGTCCAATGCTCTTCAACATCTTCATCAATGATTTGGATGAGGGGATAGATGGGGAACTCATCAAATTTGCAGACAACACCAAGCTGGCAGGAATAGCCAACACTCCAGAAGATAGGCTTAAGATACAGAAGGATCTTGACAGACTTGAACATTGGGCGCTATCTAACAAAATGAAATTTAATGGTGAAAAAAGTAAGGTTCTACATTTAGGCAAGAAAAAGCAAATGCACAGGTATAGTATAGGGGGTACCTTGCTCAATAGTAGCAACTGTGAGAGGGATCTCGGAGTCCTAGTGGACAATCACTTAAATATGAGCCAGCAGTGTACCGCAGCTGCCAAAAAAGCCAACACAGTGCTAGGGTGCATTAACAGAGGGATAGAATCAAGATTACATGAAGTGTTAATATCACTTTACAATGCCTTGGTAAGGCCACACTTAGAATACTGCATCCTGTTTTGGTCACCACGATGTAAAAAAGATGTTGAGACTCTAGAAAGAGTACAGAGAAGAGCAATAAAGATGATTAGGGGACTGGAGGCTAAAACCTAAACAATGGTTGCTGGAATTGGGTATGTCTAGTTTAATGAAGAGAAGGACGAGGGGGACATGATAGCAGTGTTCCAATATCTCAGTGGCTGCCACATAGAAGAGGGAATCAAGCTATTCTCCAAAGCACCTGAGGGCAGGACAAGAAGCAACGGATGGAAACTAACCAAAGAGAGAAGCAACCTAGAACTAAGGAGAACTGTCCTGATAGTTACAACAATTAATCAGTGGAACAACCTGCCTCCAGAAGCTGTGAATGCTCCAACACTGGAAGTTTTTAAGAAGAGACTGGACAGCCATTTGTCTGAAATGGTATAGGATTTCCTGCCTGAGCAGGGGGTTGGACTAGATGACCTCCAAGATCCCTTCCAACTCATCGTTGTTGTTGTTGTTGTTGTTGTTGTTGTTATTATACAAAATATTAAATCGTTTGGCATCAAATGCTATATTTCATGTCATTGAATATTTATTTATTTATTTATTTATTTATTTATTACATTTATACCCCGCCCTTCTCCTAGTGGACTCAGGGCGGCTTACAGCCAATTTAAAACAAGACAATCAATACAATATAAAATTTAAAATATAATTAAAACGAAATATTAGTATGGGCCTTATCTACCTTTTTTAAAAGTTATTTAAAAACCAAATTTAAAATACCCCTTAGGCCAGTCCCGCCAGCTGAAATAGCCATGTCTTGAGGGCGCGGCGGAAGGAGGGGAGATCCGGAATCACCCGGATCTCTGGGTGATTCCGGATCTCCCCTCCTAGAAATAGAATAAATAATATAATTTACATAAGAAATTCAATTTACATATAGACCTTTAAAGTATCTCAGGCACTTCCCAGAATTATCTTAGAAATACCCAGAATAATCCTTTAAAATAGGGGAATAGCATATTCCTTATACTAGATAGAGACCTGGAACTTTTTGGCTTATGTAAGGTCACCAGCAAGTTCACAGGTGGAACAATTGACTTAATTCACAGGTGCAACAATTCACAGTTCCTTTCTGTGGTTCACATCACCATTTACTTTAGATGAGCAGAAAATACTTCAGGAATAGAAAAATAAAGGACAAAAGGCAAAAATAGAACTGGAGGAAAGAGGTTTTTAAATACTAGCCCCATTTGTGATTCCCTCATTTCCAGCCACACATTTCTCTGAGTTTTCCCTAAATTAGATTCTTAACTGTATGCTTCCTAGTATATCTGGTGACCCCATGAAGGAAAAGCAATGATGCAACCAGCCTGTGGGCCAGCAGTTTGACACCCCTACTATATAGGAATGTTTACTGACCAATAACACAATTGTCCTTCAAACTAAATAAACTGAGAAGTTTGTTTAGGAACAACTTACTTCTCTAATGTGGCACCATGAGTGAGTACAACAAACTGACCTCCAAATGAAAATTATTATTCACATGGTGTTTTGAATGTGTGATAAAATTCAAATTCTAAATGGTTTTGTATAACTAACTCTTACTGTCAGGAAAAGCTTTGAATAATTTGATAATATATTACATGCCTCAAAGACAATATATTCATCATTAAGTTAATAAACTTTGAAATACCATACAAAGTATATATATATATATTTAAAAATACAGTCTTATAAAGCTCAAGGAAACTTTGATTTTGCAGTAAAAAAAATTAGGTAATAATTTTCTGGAATCTATCCTTGAGAATACTGGCTCCATTCATTTACTAAGCCAGGTGTTTTTAACCATGCTTTGTTTATAAGCCCTAGTGACCAAATTGATCTTGAATTTCTGAAAAACTGAATTTTGATATATTTTCTCATGCTAAATCTGCATTATGAGCTAACCAGACTTTAAAATTGATTTTTAACAAATATGGAAAATTTGAATATATGCTAGGATTGTTTGCAGATTAATTAGTTTCACCATTTCCTGTGCTAACTACTGGTAATATTTTCAACTAAAAATATATTGACAGTTAAATTTGATCAGAAGCATTTTTAGCTCTAGGAACACCAACAAGGATTAACAAATTTTATGAGATCAAAAATCCCACAATTAATCTTTGATAAACTTTATCAAACTTTACTGATGCCGAGATAAACACCTAGGAAAAAGCTTATTTCCAATGGGAATTGGAAGGACATGTAATAATTATATTGAAAACATTGGAGATATTCTACTATTAATCTAAAGAAATTAGAATCTTAATTAAGGCACACAAATATTTTTCCATACATTTTGTAGAGCAGACATTGAGCATTCAGGAACAAGTGTGGACTTGTGAATGAATGAAGGAGCTATTACAAATTGCAGAAGACTGTTCTGCAGTTTCAGTGGAGGAAGTCAGTGGTTTTATTCACAATACAATCAGAATAGGAGTAAGAATTGGAGTAAGAATATACTTGGGAAAGATTCATATTCCAAAGCCCAATCTTTTCAATCTCTGAAGAGTTAGAGTGCATTGCTTTCCTATCATTAATGATATCAGTCTGAAAAAATTTAGATAGATATCTAGCCATCCCTAAATCACAAATTTAAGACCAGTCATCAATACTTTTTACCTAGTCAAGAGTTTGCAGCTGACCATGATATGATTTTCAGAAAGATTTTGACAATGGAATAGTAAAATTATTAAAAAAGAAGCTATGTGCCATTTGTTGTCCTGGAACAAGTTACTATTAAAACCATATGGTGAAGGTTAATAATCAGCAGTTTCTATTGTTCAGTTCTGAAGGTGAATGAGGCAGGGATGTCCCGTCATCCCTGCTGCTTGCCTCAATCACCAAGTATTTGACAATAGCCCTTAGAAAGAATTCTTACATCAAAGAACTGTACTGTAAGAATGCCAGCCTAAAGTCAACATTTATATGGAGATGTTTTACAGCAACAGCTTGGCCATGGCTCCTTGACAGCTAATAAACTTACTAAAGAATTTGGACCCTCCTGAAATATAACTGAAACGTGAACAAAAACAGAAACATATGATTATCTTATGAAGAGTACTCAAAATCACTATTAATTATATTTCCTTGATTTAACAAAATTGAAGCCATTTTACAATTCAGTTCTTTTGTTTGCAATAGTACATACTTATGTTTTTATTCTGATCTAGTTCACCCTAATTTAATGACTCTAGATTGCAACTAGCCACCCTCTGTTGCCAAAACCTTGGCAAATTGTGCATGAAAGATATACTCTGCTTACTTTGCATTCCAGAGATATAGAATTATTATTACACTAGAATTCTCTTTTTGTTCTTAGCCACCAATTTAACTGACCAGGATCTGACCAAACAAAGTCTGTTACATTTTATTTTATTTATTTTTTACATTTTATTTGAGTATGTCAAAGCCCTAGGCTGAAAAGTAATAGGTTAAGCTTGATAAATAAATGCAGTATATTAATGCCTACTTTGACAGAAGATTAATGCTGCTTTGAAAATTCAAAACACACACAATAACAAATATGGCATCAGTTCATCCTAGATCTTTGATCCCTCCCCTTCACAAATTTAGTGTTTCCATTTATAGGTCAAGAAAATGTGGTAACCTATATCTAGAGGAAAATGACACAGGAGGAATGGAAAAGAGAAAGATGCCTCATATAAGTGAAGCTCCTGCTTATTCTGTCTATTTTGGCTGGACTTTCTAGGGTTACTAAAATGAATCTTTCCCAGCCAGGAAAGAAATGAAAGCCATTTTGTATGCATCAAGTGTCTGTAGCCATTCTCGTTAACCTCAAGGAAAGGTGATGGAAAGTTTCAAGAACAAAACAATAGGGCGTTCTTTTTGGGATGGACTTTATATCTACATTGTCACCAGACATCCAACCAAACTCAAGGAAGTTATTTGGAGACAAAAGCCAGGGACTAGATTAAGGGATTATGAGATTGCCTGCAAAATGGCTAGGATCTGGTCTGCTGGTGCCCTGTCCTTTTAAGACCTCTCCCTTAACCAGTCCAGCACATGTGTTTCTATAAAGGCTGAGTAGAGAGGCAGTTGGGGGCTGCCTGGTCTTAATGTGAGGGAAGGCAATTTGTGTTAGTTTGGGGAAACTCAAACAGCCTTCAACAACACAGGCAAATGGAAGAGTTACTGTTCTCTAGAAATAGGCTTCATAAAGAGAAATAGTGGAAGAACAGAAGTTGTAGTAGAATAGGGGAAGAGTGGTATAGTAAACTGTGAGTTCTAGCCTTTGAACACTCGCAGGTGTGTAGCCCAGAGGCCAGGTGGGGTTGGGTTGGCTCTCTTGGAGTTTTGGAGCTCATTAACATGTATACATAAAGGAACCTGTGACAAGGTGCTACAGATTTTCCACTCAATGAAGATTGGACTCAAAAAATAAGAGTCAAGAAGGAACTAAGATAGGGGGGTCAACTATAAGGGCCCAGTTGAAGTCTAAGACAAGGATGGAACAGAAACAGAAAGAGAAGGAACCTAATATACATAAAAGGACTATCAAAGAAACAGCAGAAAATGGGAGCAATGTCAAATAAACCTGACCTTGGCACATAGGCATGTTGCTGGAATCACATTGTTTGCTTGTATCCTGATGCTCAATATAGCATTGTTACATCTTGAATGTATAAAGAGTTAGAATTAGAGGATGACCAGCCATTATGCTATTAGATATAGATGCCCATTATTTTCACTTTACAATTTTTACACACACACACACACATATGCACACAAAACACACATTTGTATTTCCTATGTCTAAGAAATAATATTAAGTGGTGCTTATTTTCAAATAAAAATGTGTAAGAATTGAGGCGTCAGGATAGCAAAAGAAACGAAGAACCTTGAGTGGTGGAACTAAATAAACTAAATAAATCTTCCAATAGTCAAAATAAGTCTTGTAACATTGGAAGCAGCTACTGTACTTAGGCAATTGCGTCCAACTTCAGGGACACTCTTTGCGAGATGTATATGTGTCAACAGCATCAAAAGCTATCATGGTCATTTATAAATTATAAATGCTAAATTGCATGTGCTTCAAATACTAATACTATGGGTCTTTTTTCTTTGTCAAGTTACAGTACTGCCTACAGAACTGGAAGAAAATAGCAACAGCACATAGACTTATATATTGCTTCACAGTGCTTTACAGCCCTCTCTAAGTGGTTTACAGAGTCAGCATAATGCCCCCAACAATCTGGGTCCTCATTTTACCAACCTCAGAAGGATGGAAGGCTGAGTCAACCTTGAGCCCATCAGCATCAAAAATATACCAGAATGACATTTGCTGCCCCCATTGCCAGTTCTTATCTTAGCTCAGTTGTCTCTTTCCAGTACCTGTAGTGCCCAGGTAGAGCTTGCATATGACAAAACCTGACAGGTTTTACACACCTTCATGCTGCCTTTGGATAGTTTCATAATATGGGGAAAACATTATTTTAATGTTGCAGCCAGGGATATCCTGATGGGGAGGCACAAAAATCAAACTGGCAGTTGCAATTAGGCCATTTTTTATACTCATGGCTATCCTTGGGCCAGATAAAGGTTATTATGGTCTGTCTCGTTCATAGACTAGAGAGATGAGGGCAGCATCCTGACAAGGCAGCCAATGATATTACCAGGCTATAGTTGTACCATGGTTAGGTGCAACTCAGAACATATCTTATGCTACTATGCAGTGGATGATGAAAAGTATGATGTGATCCTCAACTACAGTGCAGCTGCCTCCCACAGGGAAATAATGTGAAGATGGGGAATTTCTTCCTTCCACTTTTTTAGTCATTTCAGATTGCTTCTTGAGCTACAGGGCTGCATGGGGAATTCTGGGAGCTAAAGTCTATGCATCTTAAAATTGCCAAGTTTTAAAACAGAGTTACTGTTTCCACAATGCTAGAGGAAAAAATGCCTGGAAAGAAAAATGTGGCTGGAATCTCCCCAAGTCCCATGACAATCCATTCTGAACACAAAAGGGCTACTGAACGGCCTTATCCTTCAGCTCCCTGGGTCTCATCTAGTCGATCTTCCACTTCTGTATACCTGAGAAGACGTCTACAGCCGTTCGAGACTACAAGTAAAGAGCGTGACCCTAGCTGACTCATCCGACGGCTTTCCATCTTGCCGCTGCCGGTCCGCCTCCGCGACCTGCTCGTTCTTTGCGCCACACGCAACTGGGTGATGTCTACTGACCCGAGGCGCACCTGTTTCCTTCCCCACCCGGCTGACGTCGAGCTTCATCTGACCGCCCTGCCTGGCTGCTGGCCTCTCAGTGGTGGCGGCGGCACTGCATATATATCCCTCGCTCTATGGGTATGGAGTGTCTCGCCTCTCCGAGCTTAAAATACGCCAGGCGCCAAGGGAGTCCTCCTCAACCGCTTCAGCGCGCTTTTCGCCCACTCTTTGCTAGGCAAACTGGTCCCCGAGGACGCTCCTTTCCCCTCAATGCGTGCCCCGCTCTTTCTCCTCCTCCTCCTCCCGCTGCTCCAGAGTCCAGGTGAGTGGGCGGATAGGCGAGCGAGCGAGCGAGCGGCGGACCCTGTCGAGAGGCGGGGCAGAGGGGGCGCAAAGCTTCGGCGGCCACACCGAGGGCGCTTGACCTCGGGATTTGGAGAGTGGTGCGTTGCTGGGATTAGGACCGTAGCTCGCTACAGTTTTCTGAATTGGGCCGCTTTCTCCGGTTTTTTCACTCTCGGAAAGTTATGGTGGAACTACACTGCGGTTTGGAAATAGGAGGCGCCCGAAAGGCTGAGGCGCAGCGGCGGGGGAGGGGGGAGGGAGTACCTTCTTCGTTTTCTGCCAACTTCTTCTCTCTTCCCCACTTCTCAATTTGTCTGTGTCGTTTTAGGTATTTGAAAAGTCGCTTAGGTGCGATGGGAGCCTCATTGAAACTATCCTAAAAATCTCGTTGCTGTATTTGTTATTCGGTCTATTGAGTTTATCTTTATTTTACCTCCCGTTTCCATACTTCCCATTTCTCTCTTTCACCTTATGGCGCAAGGATCCTCTTAAGAACAGCTTGGCTAAGTCACAAAGTTGGAGATCTTTTTGCTGAATGCGGAATTACAACCCAGCTCTCTCTCGGTCTGATCCTGCCTAAGTTTCCTTGTACCCTTGTAGGTTTTGCAATAACAATATTTTTTTGCTGCGGATGCTTCTTGTTTATTTTCCACAAATTAAATCACAAAAGAATGCACTCTTATTTTCCTCTACTTTAAAGAAATCAGGGTGATGAGAACATATTGTCTGAAGCAGGATTTGAATTAAGAGGCATTGTTTACACCCCACAGTGTTGAATGGAGCTTAATTCAAAGTGATTCTTAGTGAGTCTTCAGGTTTTAAATGGTAATTTCATATCTAGAGGAATTTTAAATACTGAATGATTTTAGATTATGATTTTAGAAAAGGATAAAGCATGTTGCAAACTTTAAATCAGAATGACTGGGTATTTGTGTGGTCAAATCCATTGTGTAATATAATTTGTTCCTGTGCAAAGATGCCTATTTGACTGATTAATCTCTCTGAGAAAAATAATATCCTCTCTGAGGATATTAGTGCAGAACTACAGCCAGCACTTCACATTTCCAAGATGGGTGGGGTGGGGTGGGGGGAAATGGATGAATCCTCTGGCGATCATGATTGCCACTCAATTCTATGTTCTCCGAAGTGGTTTTTGTTAAAAGTATATGTTTAGTTCAGGTTAGTACTCACTGTAGGAGATTGATATTTCTTTAAAAACAGTTGCTTAGATTCTGGTTAATGGAATGCAATAACCTGGAAGTTGGCCAGGTAATTTTAAAGTTCTGGGGCAAATCTAAACAAATTCACATTAGAAAAACTGAGAGCTGTTTTCTGAATGACTCACTGTGGGAATAAGAGTAACTACATGTGCAATAGCTGCCAAGTGTAATTTTCAGATAAACACCTCTCTGCTAGTTTTGCCTGACTGGGTAGAATGGTATCCATTTCTTTCATTTCTCTTCCACAGTCTACCAGCATGCTTCTGGATCAGGGCTAAATGTGACAAAAGATGAGCAAAGCATGCCCAACTTCAACACATTCAACATATCTTCCACTGATCGATTATCATCAGGAGTTGAGGCTGAAGAGGCTAAAGATAATGTGAAGGAAGTGAGAGAATCTCAGTTCCTTGTGAATGATGCAGGAAGAGGTAGGTTAAAATATGGAGTGCTTGCCCATCATGTTCCTCTCATTTGGGACTGAGGCACCAATGCAATTTTTATAAAGAGCTGTTGCTTTGTTTCTTCTAATAAGGCAAGGCCTTTCTTAGAATTTACTCTTGTAGAACCCTATTCTTTATTTTTATCCATGCAATCCAGATAAAATGGATTGCGGATAAAAATGGATGTACCATGGAAGAGAATATTTATAGCCCAGGGTTGAACTGTGGAGTCCTTGATGCTCTCTGAACTTGGTGGTTTTCTTGAAGATGTTTCATTACTAAACTAGGTAACTCAGAGCACTTCATGCTTCTCAGAGCATTGATGATGTTATCTAGTTTGGTAATGAAATGTCTGCAAGAAAGCCACAAAGCTCAGAGAGCACCAAGGATCCCAGAAAATGGATATGTCTAAGAAGGTATTTAATAAACTTATATCTGCACAATGGAGTCTTTATGAAAAATGCTGGGTTTTTGTCTCTTTTTTCCCCTTTCTAAATAAATCAATAGTCACATGTTTGTTGTTAAACGATTATTATAATATTAATCATCTGAATGATTGGGTAGCATTTTCCAAGAATTTGAAGATTCTTCTATAGCATATATATCATTGGCAAGGACTTCACACTAGTAAGAAAGAAGTACATTTTGGATGAAAGGATGAAGTTGGTTTCTGAACCCCAACCATACCTCTACAATATAAATTTAAGATAATGTTACAACCAATCTATTTTTCTCAAGATATCCTGGGAACTTTAGTATTTGGTACTTAGTATGTGCTTCAAGAAGCTCTGAAAAAATATGTCTTTCAAGAAACTTTGGTGAAGCTAAAAATCCCAGAACGTTGTTGTTGTTTTTTTTACAAATAGTTAATAGTATACAATTACTGTGTTCACCATGCAGGTTTCAACTTCTCACTGTAGTAAAAATTGCTTTTTGACCAAAATGAAGCTTATTTACTGAGGAAGAAATAAATGGATTTTACTGTCGCCTTGAGATTTAAATCTTCAAAAAACAAACAAACAATGGAATACTGAAATGAAATATAATCTTCTGTTTTTAAATAATCTATATTGTATTAGATTATCCAACCTGCACTATAAACATACTTTGTCCAAACCCCCATGTAATATGTATTGGAGTGAATGGAAATTTGAAGACATAAAACAAGTCTTTTTAATATTACTATATTGTTTATTTTGATTCTTCAAAATCATAATAGCACTAGCAATAGCACTTAGACTTATATACCGTTTCATAGTACTTTAAGCAGTTTACAGAGTCAGCATATTGCCCCCAACAATCTGGGTGTTTGTTTTACCGACCTTGGAAAGAGGGAAGGCTGAGTTAACCTTGAGCTGGTGAGAATCGAACTCTGGCAGTCAGCAAAATCAGCCTGCAATACTGCATTCTAACCACTTTGCCACTACGGCTCCAAGTTAGAAAGAGATAAGCATCTGCCAGCAAAACAAAGAGGTGCATAAATCATATAAAGGAAACTTCTCTGCTGTAACGCTGGTTCTGCAGAACATTTTAATTCTTCCTCCCACCATGAGGTTGCCCCCATCTTTCTGTCCTTCTGGAAGGATCTGAAGATGCGGGTCTGCCAGTTGGCCTGGGGACCCTATGGGAGAGAACCTCACTGGAGGTGGTTATTGGACTAATTAACTGACCCCACCTCCTGCCTGCACTTCCTGCCCCCCATCCAACCATCTTTAATTCATATTGTTGTACTTTCATTGTTTATTTGTATTGTTTCATTACTTTACTATTGTCATGTTTACAATTTTATCAATTCTTCCATTTTATTCTTGTAAGCTGCCAGAGTAGCCCCACAGTGAGATGGGTCCCAAATAAATTTAACAAACAAATAAAATATGTCAATAAAAATAAATTTAATTTTGAGACATGTTCAAAATAAAACCTGAATTTATTTCCTCTGATATAACTTTAGGGGGAATTAATCTTTTTCTGATTTATATTTCTTTTGAAGTAGTTTAGTATCAGCCATTCCATTCTACTTTATTTGGGCTTTCATTTGCAATATTAAGAAGGAATATTCATAATAAAATGGACTTTTTTCCATTTTTTCCATTTCCATAAGAAAAAGGCATATTTTCTCTTTGGACTTATTGATGGATACTTAATGTGAATGACAAAATTAGAGTTTAGATATTAAAATCAGATTGGATCAATTTATCAGAATGTAGAAAATCAGAAATTCAATCAAATATTATTTCTTAGGAATATGAATATAATTTATTGTCATTAATATATACTCATATTTCCTAAGCCAATGTATTTAAGCTTCAAAGTATTTGGCTCATAAACATTTTTTTCTAATTGAGTCAAATTGAATATCTTTCTTATAAATCATTTGAGTTAATAATTGCATGTTTATGTTGGTTGCGCTACAGTAGTTTTAGCAGAGCTGGTTCTGGAGTAGCATTTCCAACTGCTTCGTCTTTGTTTTTTACCTCTGTTTTAGAAACAAGGGGAAACATTAGCTTTCCCCCATTCTATTCACAGATGTTCAGTATTGATTGCAAAAACTGAAAAAGGAACAGGAAGTATCAATTAGTGTACCAAGATTTTTGAGATATCAGCCAAAAAGGAGAGGGGGTAGCAAACCACAGATGGCCCTGGTTTGCTATGTTATTTGTTGTGCATTCACTGGGTGAGTGCCACAAGCATCATTATTACTTCTCAGTCATGCTTAGGATACCCGTGAACATGGACAGAAGAACAGGCAGTGAAAACACTCAGAATTCTTAGGATCAATGTACATCTCTAGCCTAAAGCAGTTGTGGATAAAAATATTAATGTTGCCCAATAAGTATTTGTCAGACAAAATGCAAGAGAAAAATGATATGGATTTTAATTACAATAACATAATGGAGTCAAAATGTGGTTAACCCAAGGCCCACACAACCATGGGGTTGACTGGCCCCATGCGAAATGTCCCTTTCCTGTTTGTATTAAAAACTGTTACTCCCCAGTCTTGGAATTCTTCATCTTCTGAATTTTTTATAATTTTTCAAAATTTTAAAGCCTTTAATCCTACATTATTCTGATTTTAATTTAATTTTATTGATGATAAAAGGTTGGAGATGGGCGCTTAAGAAAAATGATGTATAAACAAATATTTGCATCACACTTTTTAAACCATGGACATTAACTCAAGTAAATATTTTTGTTGAATAGGTTAGTTTAGTTATCTTATTCATGTAGAATAAAGTTTTAACAAGGAATTAGTATCATTTATTTTAGGATGACAAATTAACCATAGTTCTTCCCTAGATGTACATCTGATCACAGGTTAGTTGACTTCCTTCCCAGAAAGAAGTTATAAAGAGTTATGTATGGTGTTTACAGACTTTATTGATGTGGTAATTTAAATAGAAAAACAGATTCTTTTCTAGAACAAGAAGGTTTGGCACAACCCTTCACATTTTTGGGCTAGAGCATAATAAGCAGAGGCTGTATGATCAGGAAGGAGCTCTTGGGTTGCCAGACCTGTTCCTGACAAACTGCAAATAAGAAAATGCCTCCTTCACAGAATACATTTTTGACACATATCGGATCAATCATGCTCTCTAAGTCAGATATAACATAAAGGGCTGCTATGAAAATAAAACTGGGGAAAAAATCATTCCATGTTACTTTGGATTACTTGGGAAAAATGGATTCAAGCTTACAACTTTGTGATTATGCTCATATGTAATGAGGGAGAATTCTGGTGTATTATTCATGAGTTCCTGACTCGTTCTCTCTTATTTAGGTCCTTCTATTATAGAAAGAGCTTAATCAGCCTTTATATGCCCTCCAGTTGAGTAACAGCAAGTTCCCATCATTCCCCAGTAGTTACACTGGAGTTACAATTTAATACATCTTGAGGGTATTAGATGTGGGGAAGCTGGGTTAAAATAACTGAGATAAAAACTCACTAAGGTTTTTGACCCAATATGCCTCTTCCAAGACAAGGGTTGTATGTCCTTGAGAACCTGTTCAAGCAACTTGATAAGCTAGAGGAGACAACCTGGAGTCCCCAGATGTTTTGAACTACAACCTCCACAATCCTTACCATTGGCCATGCAGGCCTCTTGGGATTTCAAGTCCAAAACATCAGGAGGCCCTCGGGTTGCTTGCCCCTTGTAGTTTAACCACTCCTGCTGATGGGAAAAGCCAAATGGGACCACAAGGTTGGTATGTGGTACCAATATATAATAACCAAGAATCATCAAAATGTTAGAGTTCTGCTGCATGTGAATGTAGCTAGTGTTGTGAGTTGGCCATAAAGCTTTAACATTAAAGGCTATTAAACAAAACCAGAAGATGTTTCATTATGATTTCAAATCACCTTTGAGCTAGAGAATTGACTATACCCTACCTGTAAGTGGAATCATGTCAGGGAGAGATGAATAATTCATTTAGACTGTTTATGTTGATTAGAAATGAGAAATCCATTGCAAATCATAGTCTCAATCCCACAATATGCATTTTTGAATAGGCAGATCATTGTGAAACCCTGTCTAAAACCACATAATTATCTACTCTGATTTTTTAAACCCCTCTGAAATGCAAATATCTTTGGGGTTAACCATATTACCACACCTCATTACAATTGTTAAATGTCTATTTAATTTATCTTATTGCTGAGCAGTAGTGTTTATATTATTAATTTTGACTTTATTGCACAGAGAAATAAGAAAAGACTGACTATATTAAAATATTTTGCACACTGACTTTAATTACATTTAGAAAAACAAAAGTTATTACAAATCCCATTTCTCTTTCCTGCTTTTGAAATTTTTAAAAATGTGAAATAATTGCACCAAACCAAAACTTTACTTAAATATTTATTTTTATCAAGATCATCAATGAATTCTTCTTATTCTTGTTCACTCCAGAGATATAGCTAACTCTTGCTTCTAATTATGAGAACATGATATTTCACTGACTAGAATAGCAAATTGACTTTAGCATGTAGAAAACTGCATGTTTTCTTGAATTTGTTTTCTTGTTGCAGTAGAATTACTGGCACAAACCATAGTTGCATAATATGCTTAACCCAGTTAATCATTAGCAATGGTTCTGGCAATATGTCTTCACACATAGAAGTCATTTTGGGAATGCAGATTCCCATTCATTTTCTTCTGGAAATGCCTGCTATTCCATGAGCTTTCTACAAACCATGGTCACTGCTGATCGTGGTCCAGCATCCTAGGGAAGAAAACCAATAGCAAAGAAGACTGCTATCCCCAACCACACTGACTCACTGCGTTTAAGATAAATGTTGTAGAGGAGCTCCAAGTTGTAACTTTGTAGATGAGGGTGGACAACTACTTTTACTAGGCTACAGTGTTTGCATAAAATAGCTAATGGGGCTAATGGTTCATTACGGGCCAATAAATACAAACCTAGGACTGTTTAAGGTAAATCCCAGAGTTGATTAAAATTTATGGATTTTCATGACAAATAACCACTACAGATGAACATAGCCATTGTGTGTATATATATATGCTTGGTTGCAATTATGACAGCTTTATAACTGTATTTGCAATCAAAGTATTATTATGATTAGAACAATAGCTATCTGAGATTAAAATCTTTCCTCCATCTCTCAGCCAATCCAAGCCCCTTTCTTTGAGTTACTTATATAATAAGGCTAGTGGATGTTTTCCGGTGAGTTCACTGCAGCAAAGACAGATGCCAGTTTAGTTTGTTGTTTTTCTTGGCATGTTTCCCTCATGCAGGGTCCACTTGTTTTTGCACAGTGCTCACCTAGTTTTTACAGTGAAGCTGTCAGTGGGCATTTGCAACAAGGGTTTTGTTTATCAGGCAGCTTTCTGCTCCTTTGGGCGGAAAGGCTCAAGGTCACTCAGGTGGTTTCTGTGCCTCAGGGATTGCTATAACCTAGGTCCTCCTTCTCTTAGACCAGCATTTTGATCACAATAGCACACTGTGTCTCTGCAGAAATTAAATATAATTAATATTTTTACAGAGAAATCACCCATTAAGAATCCAGCAAATTTAGATGGTGGAAAAAAGAACCCTAACAAACCCAAAAGAAAAGGAAATGAGAAGAAAACTAAAAGGAAAATTAAAACTCCATGCGAAGGAAAATATAAAGGTTTTTGTGTTCATGGTGAATGCAGATACATCGAACAATTTCTAATACCTGTTTGCACGTAAGTTAAATCGCAAATGTTGATAAAACTGTTGGTATCTCTACTTTGATAACTAATATGTTACCATAGATGGCACTTGAAAGTATTATTCTCTCACAGAGTTATTAATAGAGTGATGAAACAGAATATATGGATCTGCTAAAAATATTACCGTAATTCCCTAACCACCAATGTTCTGGAAGCATAAATAAAAATTAATATAGTGGCTCTGGTCACTATATTGCCTGAATGTATATATCCTCCATTAATCTGGATTGAATTCACAAGGTGTAATTTTTTTGGTTGGTGTATGATGAGTTATGTGCAGCAGGCATTTATGGCTGTAAACTATGGTTTATGACAGTGCAACAAATGAAGTTTATCACCGAGTGAGCTGCAATGAAAGTTCAGGAATCTGGAGATGAGTGCTGCTAGCTAGACCTTTGCTCAGATGAATGGCATATACCTCATGAAGTGAATTTCTGTGATTTTCCCAGAACCTCTTGTTCCTCAGGGGCAAATCAAAGACCTCTAGAAGCCCAACGAACGTATGCCAATGACAGAACCAAGTTTCCGGATTTTTTGGGTAGGGGGGAGGAGAACTAACATCCGTAAGCTCCATGCACTATTCTGTAGCTGAAATGCTCCTGTTGTTATATTACTACAGGTAGTCCTCGACTTATGACCGCAATTGGGACAGGATTTCCAGTTGTAAGTCATTACGGTTGTAAGCTGATACACCCATGTGACTGGGCCTGATTTTACAACATTTTTGCAGTGATTGTTAAGCAAATCACTGTGGTAATTAAGTAAATCCATGATGGTTAATTGAGCACCACGGTCGTAAGAGCAAACCTATTCTTCTGAATGGGCTTTTCCCCCCCAGAAACTAGCAAAAAAGGTACAAATCATGTCACATAATCATGGAATACTGCAATGGATTGTAAAGGCAAATCAGTTGCCAAATACTCAAAATGCAGTCATGTGACTGCAGTGTGTGTGTGTGTGTGTGTGTGACATTTTACAATGGCCTAAGTGGCTACAAAACTCTTATTCCGGGCCCATCATAATTTCAAATGGTCATTAAGTGGCCAGTTATAAGTCAAGGACTACCTATATCCCCGAGTCAGCTAAAATGTCCCACTATATGCATAAAAGATCTTGGAGTTGTTGCATTATGGCCTCATATGAAAATGAAGCTGCCTTTCCTGATGCTTTCCACCAAAATTATCAAGAATTGAAACTATTGTTTGAATTTGAAACTAACACAGAGGGAATTAAGCAGCGGAATACAGTGGATGTACCTGGAGATACTTTGAACATCATTTCAGTTTTCAAAAAGGTTTAGACTAGCAGTGATGCACAAAATAATTGTGCATTTTCATGATTTACTTTCAGATGCCACCCAGATTACTTTGGTGAACGTTGTGTGGAACAATTTTTGAAGACAAAAAGGACCAATAATGAAACTAGTGTCTTAAAAATAGAAGTTGTGGTAGCATCAATTTTCTTTGCGGTGGTCAGTTTTGCCATCATTATAATTATCATCACTGAACAGTAAGTCAAGTTATTTAAACCCCCTAGTTAAACCAAGGAAAATAATAAAAGTAATAAAATAGTGGCAAAATGACTGATAGATATCTGTGATACTTAATGTACTCAGCAACAAAATACTAAAGTTTTGTAAACTTGCTTGCCAGAATTAGGATTTTTGGTGCTAATTGATATTTTCTAAATATACATTTATGAAACATGGTGACTATATTCATACACTGGTGACTCCATTTTGTGAATATTGCAGTACACTCGAGTGAAAAGTATGTGCTATAATATATATATTAAGAAACCTTTCACAAAAAATAGTATTTTAGAGAAAATGTACATCAAAGTACATATGTAGGTTGAGTCAGAAATAGGATACAAAAATGTAAATTGGAAAAATGCGAAACTGAGTTCAGTTTTATTTCTCTATCCTTAACTTTAATTATATGGAGTAATACATTGGGCCAATTTTGTAGAGCAGTATTTACCTCACTTTACCTCCAAGAGCCATTAGGAACATCATAAAATAATGAATAGTGTAAGCAGACAGACCAGTATGGACACACTGAAATTCAGCATATCATAATCCTGGAGACTAAACTATATTTGACAGGTGATTATCTCATTAAGTCAATAAGAAATGAGCAATGGAAACAGCTAGTGTATCCTTTTGATTTTATGAGATATATTAAGCTTGAAATTGATGAAACTTAACATTTAAGTTTAATTATTTCAGAGTGTTTACTCTAGCTATGACTAGTTTGGATCTAGCCCTATGAAGTAAATGTATCAGACAAGCCTAATTAAGGTACAATAAATGGTAGATTGGTGACTTCCAAAATTATTTCAAATAATTAATAAATTAAGGCTGTTGTGTTTTTGGCTGTTGTGTTTTACTGTGGAAAAATAGTCCTGTAACAGAATTCAGTGGCAGGAGAAAAGTGAAATTTCAGCACTGTTTAATCTTATTTAACTGAGCTTTATGTTTGGGACCATTAGCAAATGCTTATTGCTTTAAGTTTCACTCCTGTGAAATAATGTTTTAGCTGCTATCTACTGCTACTGATCTTAACAGCACATCAGTCAGGTTCCCCATTCCACCATCATGTAAAGTCTGTTACTGAGCTACTTCCTGTGAGGTCCTGTAGATTTCATATCAAGGACCACATAAACTAAGTTTCCATACTGCAGAACTATGACCACTGTATGTTTGTGTGTTTGTACATACACAGACACACACAATGATACTTGTAACCTATAGCTCATGGAGGAAATCTCCATCTCAATTAAACATTCATCTGGTGACAATTGCAGTGGCAAGGATTTGGCCCCTATCATTTCTCCACCCCTGCACAGCTCTCATCCTAAGAGGAACTATACTGCACTGAACCTGTATCACTTCCTTTCCCCAGTTGCCTCCTTTTCCCAATCCTTTGTGTTAACATTTTGCTCAAACTGTAGCCTATTTTTTAGCAATTTGTGGCACACACAGTAATCCAGTCTCCACCCTATCCTTGTCCTGAATTCCTTAAATAGAGTTGTATATCCATAATAATCATCATTATCATCTAAATGCTGGCCTTGTGACAATATTATGCATGTAACACATTGCCTATCTTAACATTTAATAAATAATTTTGACTTAGATTCCGATGTAAACTGGTCATTACAGTTTGGAAGCTTTGGTTCTGTGCTGCTGAACTTCCCTACCACCACCCCGAATTCCCAATTTTGCCATTAAAGTATGACTTTAAGGTAAAAATGCTAAAGATGGGGGATGGGAATGTGAGGTCCTGCAGAAATAAAATGCTTCCATTCCCTTAAATTTCTTGAAGTCCCAAAATTGTGAAACATTGGAACAAAAATGTTCTCCTCAGGTGATAGCATTGTGTCATTGCAAGGCTTTTTTGGAACCTATTGATCATTTGAAATCTAAATTACAGGGCCATAGGTAGGAAACTGCTCCTCCCATTGTTCAACTGGACGTACCATTCTATTTATGCAGAAATTCTGAAACTTTAATCTATTTTAATTCTTGCAAATTTAATGTCTGGTTTGTTTGGGGTTTCTTAGAGAAAGAATGATCTACTGTTTCTTTTGCTTGTTAAACATGCCAAACTCTTTTATATCCAAAATAGATGCCCCCCCCCCAATTTTTAGACTTTGAGGAACATTTGAAATGTTGACAGACTATTGTAATAACAGTAGTTGCATGGTTAGATGAGGTTTGCTCATTCAAAAGCTTTGTATCATGTTGACTTGGTGACTCACAAATGAAAAAAATTAAATGGAGCAGGGAACCTGATATGTCACAGTTTTTCTTTACCATGCCTATAATTTAAAATCATTTTGTCCTTGAACAATGTAAATGCAAAATAATTCCACAAAGTGATGGAGATTGGTGTTTTTATTATTCAGGGTAAGAAAAAAATGCACTAACTATAATGAAATTGAGGAAAGGAGAAATCTCAAAAAAGAAAATGGAATTCCCAGTAGTAATGTCTAAAAAAATGAAGGTAAGGATTATTTTAACTATATCTTACACTATTCTCCCAACTCCAGAAGTTTATAGCTATTTGTTTTTTCTTTATCAATGCTCTGTCATATTATGAGGCTATGTGTTACAGCTGACATAATTTAGTGACTGAACTACAGATATCCATACAAGATATCCAAAACAGAAATCTTGTTACTTTTTAAAACTCATCCAATGAAAGTCATTATCTTTTAGCATGAACCTGCTATTTTCTAATACTACTGTATGGACATATTTCAAGTGTGAAATACAGAAATATACTCTTTTTATTACAGGTAATCCTCAACTTACAACCACAAGTGAGCCCAAAATTTATGTTGCTAAGTGAGACAGTAGTTAAGTGAATTTTGTCCCACATGACTCCAGGACACTGCAACCGTCATAAATATGAGCCAGTTGCCAGGCCTCTGAGTTTGATCACATGACTATGGGGGTGTTGCAATGGTCGTCGGTGTGAAAAATGGTCATAAGTCACTTTTTTCACTGCCATTGTAACTTCAAATTATACCAGCTATCACTAAACAAGCAGCTGTAAGTTGAGCACTACCTGTACTCTACTTGCCTAGTATCCCTATCAATTATTCCACCTTCTTGGAGATGAGCTTCATGAGAGGCATAAGGGCCTTACTTTGGATACAAATAGGTCTTTCCTATATGTGTAACATAGAGCATTTTCTGAAAAATTGTAGAAGCTACACAATCAGGCACTATAATTGCAAAGATACTTGATAAGTCATCAAATGTACAACTCTCCTGAGGCTTAAAAAAACAAACTCTCTACCCGACTGACTGATAACTGCATCCAATAATTGTCTATCCTGCCAGCTGGAATTCTGACAAGTTTTGCAAAAAGTTCTTGGTTGAGATGGATGTCAAAAATTAGATTAGTTCAGAAATAAATCATTTTCATAATTCAAGTTATAACATACATAAATACCATATTTTTAGAGTTTGTTACCTGTTAATATGTAAGCACAGAGATTTCTATTATCATAAATGTGCTTTTTATTGAATATAGTATGTTCACACAGCTGAGTGGCTTGATAATTTTATAATTTTATACAGGGAAAAAAATTGAGTTATGATAAGTTTATCAGATGGTCCCAGATGATGTTCAGTTTGCACAGTCACCTCCCGTCTCATCCATTCATGTCAGAGGCACCATTTAAGGTGCTTCTGGATTGAAAGGATTAACCGTGACATCACCATTGCCTGGGGGATGCTCCTGGGGGCTCCTTTCATGTCCCAGTCAAGGAGTTGGAGCAAATGACAGGAGCCTACCACCATGCAGCAGCTCTCGGGTCTCATGTGTGGGCATTGCTAACCTCCAACCATAACACCATGCTCCTTGTATAGTCACCCAAATCTTTGAGTTATCCCCAAGATCTTTTAACAAAATTTAAGTTTAGTAGTGTATGTAATGCATGCCTCCTTTGTTCAGCTTTCCAGAAATCAGTGTCCCATCTGCTAATGTCATGATTGCCTCTTCCAGAGAATAAAGAAGCTGTCGCTGAAGCACATACTAATTCATGGAGGCATCTCTGAAAAATTCAAATCAAGAAATCAGGGCTAACCTGAAACTTTGTTCGCCATCAAGCCAGAGGTGTGCTGCAAGGAGGGTGGTCCTTCCCCCCCCCCTTCTTGGCGATTGTCAGCATGCGACTGCATGTGCAGGAATGAACAGCTTTGGTTTCACAACAGCCAGCACACCAGCCAGCACTGCTCAATTGTGGGAGAATACCGAATAGCTGCTGCCCCACATACTTCTTTTTTTTTTTTTTGCACATGTTACCTTTGGCAGAAATTAACTGATTGAGAGAGTATGTGAGAAAGCATGAATCTGAAAGGCACTTGTGATTGTATTCTTTGCTGTGTTCCACACACACCCATGAAGGTGAAAGGCAGAAATGGAGCTGGCTTTGAGTAAGTCTCTCACGCTGCTTAAAGAGCTCAATGACTCCCAACCGGGACAAATGGTACAGGGCGTGCCTTGTTTCTCCCACACCTCCAACCCTGTCATCTGGAGGATTGCCGCTTGCTCGATGAAAATGTGCCAGGCCAGAAGTGCCAGTGTTGAATGCAGCTTTGTCTCATTAGAAAGTACATAAGCAATTGGAGCGGTTTCCAAGTTGCTGCTCTGGTTTTAAAACATGTGTTTGGGGAGATGCAATCAGTTTGCAAAACTACCAACCAACTGAGTTGTTTGTTGGTGGCTTTGTTTCCTGAGATTAGTCTAATCCTTAACATCTGCAACATAACTATTCCAGAGTGTTCAATTTTCCCTTTTATGTTTTAAGGTGGGGAATGGCCTACTATTTCAGCAATAAGAATTGTGAGATTTGGTTGATGTAAAGACTTTATTTTAAACAAATGCACTGTTGTTGTTGTTTTCTCATGCTTGTTCCCCCTGGCTCTTATCTACTACCATATCAATATACTAGTAATTTCACATGTAACCAGCATCTGCATAGCCAACCTGTCTTTTTCTCTCTGCTCCCCCTTAGCTCTAAGTTAAATCCTACATCAATCCAGCCACCACATGCTTTTGCTTGAGTGAACTGCAGCTGATGAAAGCTTATGCCCGTTAATAACCCCTTTTCCAACTAAAAAATTCTATCAGACTCCAGATTTCATACCAAACCAAAAAAAATTAACTAACTAGTGAGAACTGCTTCTCCCCCATCTTCTCTGGGATGAAAAAGAATTGCTGTGAGCCAAGCTTTGCTGAAATTGAGCATCTTCTACCATATAAGAGCAAATAATGAAACTATGGAAATATATATTACAGATACAATATTTATTAAATAAAACAAAGATCAGTGTGAACATACTACTGTACTATCAACTTTCATGGGATTTTTCTTTAAAGAGTATTAAAAAGCAAGATAAAGCATCTTGAATTTAGTTTGCAATATTATTAGTTTCAATGTTTTCTCTACAGATCTAAACCGCTTCCACAAAGAGGTATTTTAATTCAAGTTATAGTTCTATGCACATGTTTAAGTAAACTATGAAATGTAATGGGAGTTATATCAAAATAGTCTACATAGCCTTATGTTAGCTGATAGTAGCTTGTATGTAAGATAAACATGGTTTTTAGATTTTTAATGTAAATATGTAAGTATAGAGGTTTTCTATTATTGTAAATGTGTTTCTTATTTAATATATTCACACAACTCAATGACTTATTTATTTTATAATTTTTCTACAAATAAAAAAACTGAGTTGTAATTTATATTGTTACTTGGTCCCAGTGCTCTTTTCATTTGTACTTTCCCAAAGCAGCACTTCACATTAACACAATCAACACAATTATTAATTTTCATATCAGTTCATCCACCACAAATGCATCCCTTGAGACTGTTTATTTGCAGAAGGTGGTAGAGTTGCTTATCTTACCACCATTTCTCTGGTCTCCTCTTCAGATTCCAGGCATAGAAAAGAATAAATCAGTTTTTATATGTAATATAACCATATATAAGGCAGAAGGGGCAAATCATACCATACTCACACATTGTGTGAGTGACATCACTGATATACCTGCATCAGGTGTGGGAGTATAAGCATAACATGATAAATGTATCATTATTTTCATGTCTTTATGCCTTGTAACAGAGTCCTCTGTTTAGATAAAGTTAGTATTCTTAAAGAATAGAAGTCTTTGCTCAAAAACCATTGATAGAAGAAACAGAAAACCCTAACTACATTAAGATTTAGCAAATAGCCAAAACATTTCTATTTTCTTAACCAATTTTTCCAAGACCTCAAAAAACACTTTAAAGGAGGAATCCCAAATTCTCTGAGTAAATGTATTCCTTAAGTTACCAAGGCAGTTGGGACTGGGATAGCCATCACTGAGCGATATGGTTATAAAGTGCAATATCATGTGACCACATTGCTTAACAACAAGCCCGGCAATCCCAGTTGTAACTCCAAGTCACACAGGTCATTAAACAGAACAGGGAATGCAAGGTAAGGAACGTGGAAATGTTCAGGGGGTGGGGGGAGGCTTCAGGAGGCCCGATGCAGGCTGTATGCGAGTTGTGGTAGTGCTGAAACATGAGCTCAAGGAGGGCAGCGAAAGAGGGTGTGGGGGTGCATGTGGCATGTGTGCTGGGAAATGGGCCCAGGGTGTGTGTTGTGAGCTCAGGGAAGTGAGAAAGGAGATGTGAGGTTTGTGTGAGTGAGTGAGTACAGGGAAGCCATAGCATGACACTGATAGGTACAAGCAAGCAAAGAGGAAAGAAGGGTGCAGTTCATGCAAGCAAAGGAAGGCCTGTGGGGGGAGATATACTCTAGCAGCCTTTGACTTTTCCTGCCAGCTTCCTCATTGACTTTGCTTGTGGGAAGCCAGCAGAGAAGGTCAGCAAGAGCAATTACATGACTTTGGGATGTTGCAAAGGTTGTCAAGCACCAAATTTTGTGCATCTGACTGCAGGGGCGCTGCAATGGCCAGAACTTTGAGGACTGGGTCATATGTAACTTCAAAAAAATCTCTGAATGAATGATAATAACTTGACAACTACTTGTATTTGAACAACTATGGTACAATAATTTCTGGCATTGTTTCCTTCCCAATCCCTGTAAAAATGATAGTTCTTTTGTATAGTTCTTATGCATTGTAATGGAGCTTATGGAAGAGAGTGTGCACTCAGAAACCAAAGAATAACTGGGAACAGCCGGTACTGTGAAGCATTTAAAAATTCTGATGGACAGTGACTATGGTGAAACTTCCCCAGAGCTATTATTCTGATACTTTAGTCTGGCTTGGTTGGCTCACCCTGCGTCTCATCGGAATGATACTGTACTATGGGGCACCAACCCTCTCTTAAAAGAGCAAGTAGAACAGGAAAAACAGAATGTGAGCTGCCAATTACAGTGTTTCAACAACTTTTTCTCAAGAAAGCCACAAATAGCATTTCAAATTAATAGTTGTCATCCTCCTTCAGCTTGTTTTGGACACATCATGCCATTGGCTGGAGGTTGTCTCCCTCATAGAAAGAGTGGCCTTGTTGCGGTAGAAGCCCTTTTAAGGCTGAAAATCGTAGCTCATTTGCTTCCCAGAAGTCTATTGATTCTAGGATAATGGATTTTCTGATGCTAATCTATGGCAGGTTGTCTAATGAAATAAATGTTTCTATTCTTAATAACAACAGGATAATTCTTTCTCCAGTACATTCCCAAGAAGTGAATCAGCTGATCTAACATGAGTAGTACTGCAGAGTGCCATTTTCTTACCTTTTCAAAGGTGAATTACAGAAATTAAGATTATTGAACTGGTGCCCAGGGGAGCAGATAGGATGGAGGGTAGGCACCACAGAAGCAGAACGAAGAAAAAGGGATAGATGTTACAAATTAATTGTAAAATATCAAAATACCAAATTTGAGCTGCTATTTTTAAAGACTTTGTTATAATAAAGTCACTTATGAAACCATAAGCTAAAAGGCACTGATTAAAGATTGGATTTGTTTGGATGTTACTGAATAGTTTAAAATGCAACCATTAATATTTATGCATGCAGAGATATGTATTCATTGTGCCTGACTGGCTATGTAAAAATATAGTCTAATACTGTTACCCATTCCTTGCATTTATCTATCACATACAAATTCAGACTTTGAAAAAGAATTCTGTATTTTAACTGATCTCCATTAACTTAAGTCTCTCTCATTATATCTTTGTTGTCTTTCTTCTTTGCTCTAAGAAAGAAAGTTTATTTTCAGTGTGCATTGGAAACATCTGAAGGCTGTGGAGATTTACCCAGGATCAATTCATTTCTTCAGTACATTAAGCAGGTTCTAGTGAGAACATACTACAAACCAGTAGTGGGATTCAAATATGTGAACAATCATCTCTCTGTGTGGATGCTGCTTCTGGAAGTCCATTCTGGGCCTGGGCAACAAAAAATTAGCTACCGGTTCTGCCAAACTGGTGCGAACCAGCTGAATCCCACAGTGCTACAAACCCTGTAAAATGGCATTCAGACTATTCACTCTTGTTCCAATGTGAGGACCATATTCTGACCAGACTTTTGTGCAAGTCTAACAGTACAGCATGACCCAGGCTACAACAGAAAGAAGCATGTTTTCGCTGAAGACCTATATTTCTGATAATGTAGTCTTCTGCGAATGAACTTTGTCTTCAAGTTAAAACAATTTCTTGGCCAGATCCCAACCAGGGGACTGTAGATAGACTTGGAATCCTTCTGCAAAATAATTTTAACTATAGTTTCCCTGACATCAACAGTTCTACTCTTTCACATTTAATCTAACTCTTGCTTCATAATATGATGTTATAAATCAAACAGTAATTATCAGCCAAGGATTTCCATACAACTACATGAAGTCACCCCTTGCTCAGGCAGGAAACCCTATACCATTTTGGACAAATGGCTGTCCAGTTTCTTCTTAAATCTTCCAGTGTTGGAGCATTCACCGCTTCTGGAGGCAGGTTGTTCCACTGGTTAATTGTTCTAACTGTCAGGAAGTTTCTCCTTAGTTCTAGGTTGCTTCTCTCTTTGGTTAGTTTCCACCCATTGCTTCTTGTCCTGCCTTCAGGCACTTTGAAAAATAGCTTGACTCCCTCTTCTTTGTGGCAGCCCCTGAGATATTGGAACACTGCCATCATGTCCCCTCTCGTCCTTCTCTTCGTTAAACTAGACATACCCAATTCCACCAACCGTTCCTTATATGTTTTAGCCTCCAGACCCCTAATCATCTTTGTTGCTCTTCTCTGTACTCTTTCTAGAGTCTCAACATCTTTTTTACATCATGGTGACCAAAACTGGATGCAGTATTCCAAGTGTGGCCTTACCAAGGCATTGTAAAGTGGTATTAATACTTCATGTGATCTTGATTCTATCTCTCTGTTAATGCAGCCCAGCACTGAGTTGGCTTTTTTGGCAGCTGCAGCACACTGCTGGCTCATATTTAAATGATTGTCCACTAAGACTCCGAGGTCCCTCTCACAGTTACTACTATTGAGCAAGGTACCCCCTATACTATACCTGTGCATTTGGTTTTTCTTGCCTAAATGTAGAACCTTGCTTTTTTCACCACTGAATTTCATTTTGTTAGATAGCGCCCAGTGTTCAAGTCTGTCCAGGTCCTCCTGTATCCTAAGCCTGTCTTCTGGAGTGTTGGCTATTCCTGCCAGCTTGGTGTCGTCATTTTTATATTTATATTTGCACTGGTCTGTTGTCATCCCCCTACCATTGCCTTTTCCCTGGTTTGCCCTGCAGTTGCCTACAAACATGTAGAACTAGTTTTTTAGCATTCAGTCAGAGACAGAAAATAGTATTGATTTTGAGATTGCAAACCAGTGTCATTATTTTTTAAAAAAACATATCACATTTATTTTATATTGCATGCCACCTGGAGAAACTGGTATCTTGAATAGAAATCCATTGCATTAATATTTTTTGTGGACAAAAATATTGTTAGCATATAGTAATTAAGGCATTTCATAAATAAATGCCTGGGGAAATGCAAGACAGGATCAAAGGAGAAGATTAGGCTGCTTGGTTCCCATAAGAAATGAATATTGGCCCAGTGGACTTTTACTTCTAAGCAACTGCTTCCTACATTTCACGGGAAAAAAGTAGTTTTAATTCATAAGAAAGTAGGAAGAAGGATTCTCTTTGAGAAAAACAAAAAAGAAAAAGAGAATTAATTCCATCACTTTTGGTTCATTGTTAAAATAAGGAGCTGATTGATGTTTTGCTCTGTAATTGTTTTTCATCTTAGTAAGTTTTTCATTTCATTCCAGGAAGATTTTTATCTTTTATCATCAAATCAATCACAATAAATTTCCCCTGTTCCTAGGTTATCTTTCATTTAATTATAAATATTTTCAGGCCTTTGATAAGGGACTTCAATAAAGAGAACAATGTGGGATAGACAGTGATGAATTTGCAGTGCGTTGACCACCTGCACTCAGCATGTTGTCCTTAATGTAATGTCATCTGCATGGAGGGAAGATGCAGTGGGGTACCTCAAGGTTCTATCTTAGGCCCAGTAATCTTCAACAACTTCGTAAATTATCTAGATGAGGAGACAGACGGGGAAATCATCAAATTTGCTGACAAGATCAAGAAGGGGGTGGGAATAGCTAACACTTTAGATAATAGACTTAAGATTCAGAAGAATTTTGACAGGCTTGATCAAGGGGGGGATAGCTAACACTTTAGATCAGTGGTGGCGAACCTATGGCACGGGTGCCAGAGGCGGCACTCGGAGCCCTCTCTGTGGGCACACATGCCGTTGCCCCAGCCTTGCCTCCCCCTGTGACCCATTCCTCTCCAGCAGCCCCCCTAAAGGAGAGTCACCCTCGAGTGTGGCCCACACGGAGCAGCGCAGCCAAGGACATGGCAGCCAGGCAGCGTAGACAAGACTCTGCCCTCACATGCCATCATGCAGTTGATGATGCAGGGCGCGGGCAGAGGGTGTGGCCGCCATAGCGCTGCTGAGCTGCCTGGGCAATCTGCAGTGGGCCCTGAAGGTGGTGAGTGGTCCTGTGGGCAGGTGGGGTGGGGTGGGGGATGGGGAGCAGAGTGGTGGCGGGGCAGGGGGGTGGAGTGGGGCAGGGCCAGTTTTTGGGCACTCGGTCTCTAAAGGGTTCTCCATCACTGCTTTAGATGGTAGACTTAAGATTGAGAAGAATCTTGACAGGCTTGAGCCTTGAGTCTATCCAACAAGATATAGTTCAGAGGTGAAAAAAGTAAGGTATCTGGCTCAACAGTAATAACTGTAGAGGGATCTAGGTGTCCTAATAGACCTCCACTGAGCCAGCAGTGTACTGCAGTTGCCCAAAAAGCTAATGCAGTCTTAGGCTGCATCAATAGAGAGATAGTGAAGTGAAGTGATAGTACTACTTTGTACTATACCGTTGAAACATTTGGAATATTGGATCCAGTTAGGGTTATCATAATGTAAAAAAGATGATGACATCCTAGAAAGCATGCAGAGAAAAGCAACAAAGATGATTACTGGATTGGAGGCTAAACCATACAATGGACAATTGAGGAAACCAGGTATGTCTAGTCCAGTGGTGGCGAACCTATGGCACGGGTGCCAGAGGCAGCACTCGGAGCCCTCTCTGTGGGCACACGTGCCGTTGCCTCAGCCTTGCCTCCCCCCATGACTCCCTCTTCTCCAGCAGCCCCCCTGAAGGAGAGTCGCCCTCGAGTGTGGCCCACATGGAGCAGCGCAGCCAAGGACATGACAGCCAGGCAGCATAGACAAGACTCTGCCCTCACACCCCATCGTGCACAATTGATGCTGCAGAGCGCGAGCAGAGGGTGTGGCCACCATAGCACTGCTGCCTGGGCGATCTGTGGTGGGCACTGGGTGCGGTGAGTGGTCCTGTGGGCAGGCGGGGCAGGGGATGGGGGGCAGAGCAGGGGCAGGGCAGGGGGGTGGAGCAGGGGCAAGGCCAGTTTTTGGGCACTCGGTCTCTAAAAAGTTCGCCATCACTGGTCTAGTCTAACAAGAAATGGACTAAAGATGATACAATGGCAATTTTCTAGTACTTGAAGGGCTGTCACAGAGAAAAAGGGGTCAATCTATTCTCCAAAATACTCAAGGGCAGAACAAGAAATAATGAGTGGAAGATATTTAAAGAAAGATCCAGCTTAATACTAAGGAAAAATTTCCTGTCAGTGAGAACAATCAATAGAACATCGTACTTCCATCACTGAAAGTTTTCAAGAACACATTTGTCCAAAATGATATAGGGTCTCCTGCTTGAGCTTCTGCTTCCAAGGTCCCTTCCAACCCTATTATTCTATGTTCTGTGAAATAGCAATTTTGTGGAAAAACCAATGCCTCAGATGGTGAAGGGACATTGATGGTTTTATTTCTATTAATTCTGAAGAATGGGTAAAAAATCCTGCAGAATGGGTGAAATGCTAGATAACACAAGGAGGCCAAATGTTCTTATTTTCAAAAAAGAAAAGCAGGAAGTACTGATCAATCAGTTTTGTATTGCTATCTGGAAAGATTCAAGAGCAAACGTAACACTATTGTTCCAGATATTTTGAAATCAATGAAGTAATTATAGAAAGAATAGATTTGCTGAGAATACATTTTACTTCATTTTGTTTCTAATCTTGTTTCATTTTTCTTTTCTAATTTTCATAGTAGATTTGTTTGAATGTTATTGAAGTACAAAATTTGACTTCTATAAACACTTGAGAACGTATCATGTGGCATTCTGATAAGCAAATTAATTATGAACTAGATAGATGTGAACTGAATGGTTCTGTGATAGGCTTGATAATTCATATACAAATCCATACTCATGAACTTTAATGGTTTCCCATCAGACTGGAGTGAGGTATCAAAATGTGATAGCATATAGTTCAGTCTTTGGTTCAATACTTTTCTATATTGTCATTAATTATTTGAAGATAAAAGAATGAAAGCTTATCAAATCTACAGGTGACTTAGACCTGGATGGGATAGCTAGTTCAAAATGATCTTGGTTAATATATTAGCAGCATATTCTAGAAATAACAGAATAAATTTTAACAAAATGTAAAAGTTTTTCATCTATAAAATAAAAGAATAAAATCAAATCAAATATATACTATTTTCAGGGTAAAGTTGGTCACATGCTGAATCTAAACCAGTAATGTGACATGGATGTTAATCACAGTTTTGAATACATCAATAGAAGTATAGTTTCTAAAACAAGTAAATAATAACTCATGCTTCAATTCATATACAGTATTATATTCAGTTCTTGACTGTATCATTTCAAAAAGATTCAAAAAAATCTTGAACAGATGCAAAGAGAATTGGATGGACATTAGGTTTTATGAGGAAAGACAAAAGAAACTTGGAAAGGATTATTGAGGGGAGATAAGATGATATTTTTCAAGTATTTGAAGATGAGTCATGTAGCAAAATATCAAGATTATTATCTGTTGTCCCCAGATGCTGAACATGGAATATAATTTTAAATTAGAGGAAGACAAATTCCAGCTGACAGTTAACAAGGACCTCCAATAGGTAAGAGCAATTTACAATTGAACCAATTCCTGAGGTATTTGGTTAGTCCTCCTCACCAGATTCATTTTTAAGCCAAGGTTGAACAGATCTTGGGTTGTCTTAATGGCAGGTCGCCCAAAGCAGCCCAAATGGTTTCTTCCAATGGTATAATTCTTTACTTTACTTGCACAAAGCAAAGCTTTGAAGGGTTCCTTCACCTCATGAAAGATTTCTATGAAACACTCCTTTGAGGTTTTCTTCGTGAAAGAGGTGCATCCCCCTGAGTTCTTAAAGGAAAAGGGATACATTACTTTAGTTCCCTCCCTGCAAGCTTTGACTAAGGTAACTATTCCAGTTGTCAGAAGAGGCTTCTAATCATTTATTGGCTATCAGTTATGGCTGTGAAATGATTTACAGTGCCTCAGTGAAGGCGAAATGTGAAAGTCTCATGCATCCACAATAGGTCACTAATCCTGAAAGTGCTCTGAGCTTCTTTAACATCTCTCCTATTTAATTTAGTAGATTTTCCCTTTCTCTGCTGTTCATTCTACTAAAGTCCTTGTGGAAAAAAATGTTTCTTTCATTGTTGTTCTATAAGAGAATGGTCTTTTTTTCTGCTGATTACCCTTAACTGTTTTTTATTTATTTAAGACACTTTATGCCATATTTCAGTTGAAAATACTTATATAATATATAATAACAAAGCAACAATGAATAAGACAGCTTCTTCTCTCATTCCTTCAGAAAGTTATCTTTTCAGAAGTTGCTTATCTTAAAATGGAACACAGGAGTCCATGGAATTAAAATAATATTGTTAATACTGCTGGGAATTCTTTGTCCAACATAACTTACAGTAATATTAGTTTTTTTTTACCCAATGAATCACATTACATGATATGATGTGATAGACTTCAACAACGAATTACCATTTCCCATCCTCCTCCCCACAACATTTTCATACAATATTGGAATTTTGATACATACATACATACATACATACATACATACATACACACACACACACACACACACACACACACACACACACACACACACAGAAAGCTATGATGGTGCAGTGGTTAGATTGCAGTATTGTAGGCTAACTCTGCTCACACAGCCAGGAGTTCAATTCTTTTGATCCTGACTGGCTCAAAGTTGACTCAGCTTTCCATCCTTCCAAGGTCAGTAAAATGAGGACCCAGATTGTTGGGGACAATATGCTGCCATTGTAAACTGCTCAGAGAGTGCTGTAAAGCAGTATGTAAGTCTAAGAGCTATTGCTATTGCTGTATTATCTCTCTTTTGGTCATGCTAGTTTCGTTCAATTTCATTTCCGGTACAGAAGGCTAGAAGGTTATCCAGTTCCTCCTGTATAGCAGTATAAGGATCTTCTGGTATGTGCCAGCTTTGTGGCAGCAAGAAATTTCATTAACATGCTCCAGTCTTTGATGCCAGGACCATTAATTAAAATATTGTATAAGATGGGTCTCATAATAAATTCCCGAGGAACCTGCTTAGTAACTTCTGTTTGGAAGGAAAAATCATTCTTCTGTTATTTAAAAAAGGTGTCATAGTCTCATCAGCTGATTCTTGCCTGGTCTTAAAATTTATTAATTTTTATGTTTCCAATTAAGAACAGATTTATGTTCTTTTATTTGTTGAATTCTAGACAGAAATAGCTATCATCATTAGGTCTCTTGGAAAAGATAGGATGACAATTATATTTAACTACTTAGTGAGCAACATACTTACTTGGGGTGTTTTAGGATTATCTGACATAAATGAAGTAGTGTTGGATTCCAGCAGTGCAATCTTAATAACATTTGTAAAAATGAAGAACTGCAAGGCAGAGTATATGTACCATATAAGGACACTATTATAGGCAGGATAAGCAACAACGTCACCCATGTCACTTTAAATTGCATTTGAGCAGCTTAGATAATCTGATGGCACAATCATGTACGTCACATTTAGAAGTCCAGGTTTCTGAAGTACTTGTAACTGGGCAGGGTTGGAAATAATACATCTTAGGTTTTGCAAGCAGTAATAATGTGGTAAATAAAATAGTAGGAAAACAGACTAGGCCTCAGCTATGAAAGCTGATGTTTTTGTTACTTCACCTTTTGCTCTATGTCAGTTTGCTGTGTGAACTCCTAAAAGCACCTTGTTTTTCTATAGTAATAGCAGGCTCAAAAATTACTGTAGAAGATCCTAGGATTAACTGCAGATGCACACTCAAAGATGTGATTCAAGGAAGATGTGCTCTCAAAAGGAGGCATGCTAGTCTGAAGACATAGGCAGATATATCTGTATCAATGTGCTATGCTGCAGTGCAGAAAAATATGCCAAAATAAATTGCATTGCCCTGTTGCATTGTCCATAACACTACTCCAGTTTTAATGAAGGAAAGCAGTTGGTGAATTCTCCTGGATTTGTCACCCTTCCAATAAGTTTCACCTGCTTTGTGGGAAAACCAGCCACCAATCACTCTTCTTAACATATTTTGGGCAGGATGCGAGTGCCTCGGAAAGGGATGAAGGAAAGAGTACAAAGCTAATGCCCCCAGATAGCTCAGCTACTAGGTCACAGAGGCAGAAGCAATGTGAACAAACTTTATCCTGGCTGGGACTAAGAGCACCTAGATGTATCTGATGGAGAAGGTGCAAAGGAATATAAGAAGGCAAAATGACAACTCCTTCCCCAGATAATAAAACAACAAAAGGTACAGCTATGAGAATGTCTCTGTTGGTGGAAGCAGGGTTTATAACAACCAAAACAAGAGTCATGGTTAAGCAAGCTTTTAGCCTAAGATCCAGCACATTATATCCCATCAGATTCTTCTTCTTCTCCTCCTCCTCCTCCTCATCCTCCTCATCCTCATCCACATCATCTTTCTTCTCCAAATAAAAAACAAATTATGATTAATTTAAATTGTGGCTGTCCAATGAGATGCATCTGAAATACATTCAGGCAATAGTAACTATAAAAGAATTACTGACAGAGTCAGAGAATATCAAGGTGTCATGTAGAGCTCAATTGCAGCACAGCAATTTTAAACCAGCTTTATATGTGATCCATCTTAAAAATAACAAACTTTAGAGATCATAAAGAAATTTCCACAGTTTGATAACTTGCCATTAGCAGTGTTGGAGAGTAAATACTGTGAAATCTGATGTGCTGAAAAGACTCTTTCCCTGCATAAATAGAAACACTATATCATGGGATTAGGTAAAAATATATTATATTTTTACCTAAAACTTGTGGTGAGTTATTAACACATCTTCATCCATTTCCAGGTCAAACAGAAGAATTCTGTGTACAGCTTCTTTTGACAATAAATACTTTTGGCAAATAAAGATCTCAGCTCTTGGTGTTGCAAATTATGTAGACTGTAGAATTTGTTGACAATAAAGCACACTATGCACAACTACAAGCCTTTTTATCATGCATTCTGTATTGTAATTTGTATTAAGGTACATATTGTATTTTAATGAAGTCTAGGCCAGTGACCTGTAATATGGTTTGAATGAATTGATTAAGGATGCTAAATCATTTCAATAGCAAAAATTATGTTGAGAGAGGAGGGAAAACTTGCATTAGAACTGCAACAGCTAACAACAGTTTTAACCTATTTTAGGTATTAGTTGAAGATAAGACTCAGGCAACATCATAGAGATATATCAGATAAAAATGGCTGGAAAATATTCATGCCATGGTTAAGGGAATGTTGGGATGAGCTTCAAGATAGCAAAGCATTATTAATTTGCTAAAAGAGGCACATGATTGTTGTGCAATCATGTGCAAAATACTTCAGATTACCATCAGGTGGCTAACAAGAAGAAATGAACCCATGTTTTCTTTCAACGGATAAAGACAGGTATATCAGGGATATGGAAGTTACCAGATTTATCTGGAGGAGTCAAACCTGCTTCCTAAACTTTCAAGCTTTGCCTCTTGAACTTTGATCTTCTTTGCCCTGGTTCTCAGCCCACAAGTCTTCACCATCCAATTTTTCTTGTAGGAGTGGTTTGGTAATAACTTTATTTTAAGGAAGGGATGAGTCATGGAATAAAAAAAATGCATAGCAGCAAAGTGTTTGTGGTCTTCAGCCAGATTCATTAGATGTTTATTGCTCAGACTGGATTAAAAACCATATTGAAGAATCAGGCTACATTAGAACTGACCCCCAACTTACATACAAAGCAAAATTGTCAGGCAATGTGGCTGAAAAATATAGATGGCAGTGAAAATGTATTTGGTAAAACTGGATGATTCCACAGATCATTTAAATGAAGAACTAAATATAGCTCTAAAATGAACACTTCTGTATTAGACCAAATATTTCAAAGTAAGTATTAAAATAACTGTATTTTTAATAAAGTCTCAAATGTTTAGATGTTGGAAGTTTTAGAATCTATGGAAAAAAGCCTGTATAACTTTACATCTCAAATCCAGTTAATATTTTCAGAGGTCTTATTGAGATCAATACAGCTTCTTTCTTAATAAACATGTCTAAGACTGCTATTAGGCAAAGTAACCCTAAATTAAAGTCAGAATGCTCATGCACTGAGACATCATAACATGTCCCAAACTCTATGGAAAGCAATAGGAAACGCAGGTTCCTTTCTAAATTCAGATTAGAATCTTAATCAATAAAAGAAAACTATCATTTCTGGTAGAATACCATATCTTATATCTCGTCAAATCTTGTTGGGAAGCTGATATGAAGATCTATCTAATGATAGATAGATTTATAAGTCCAATATATTAATGGCAACTATCTCTAAATAATGATCTCAATCTACATCCTCTAGATGTGTCTGACTATTCTTCACACGTATACTATTCTTTAAAACCATAACTTCTGAAGGCAAGCCATTATACTGGTTGATTGTTCTCAGTGTCATGAAATTTCTCCTTAGTTCTAGGTTGGTTCTCTCCATTCATTGCTTCTTGTCCTGCCATGATAACAACAGTATAAAATCAGTAGGGTGCACCCTTTCCTAAGGCTTGGATAAATAATCATCAAGAAAAGCTCTTACAGTCTGTGGGATGAATGAACCAGCAGCAAAGAACAGATTAATAATATTCTGGTTAAAGATATTTTTTAAAATTAAGTTTGAAGTCCTGGGAAAAATGAGATATTTATCAGACACCAAAACCAAAGAATACATTCTGTGTAAAATTCTCTGTGGCACATGCTGTCATTGGCTTGCCAGAAACCCTTTCATTTCACCAGCCTATGACCAAATGTCACTTATATGGTCATCCATATTAAATTGTTTAAGTGGTCCTCCTTCATTCCCAATGTGTACTTAAGTTTTTGCATTCTTCTTTTTTCACATGTTTTTGCTGGCCTAACTTATGATTTGACATTTATCTAGACTGCTTTTTATCACCAACACATGAGTGGTATGCTAATCCTGATTCTAGATATGTGCTTTGTTACAGATACATGGAGTTTGTGTGTTACTGCTGATAGAAGCCCATAAATATTAATAAAAGCTGCTGAGTGGTACCATAGAAAGAACAGGGAGAAGAAGTAATTGAGATGAAAAGCAATACCTTAAGTACAAAATGTAAATGGAGCACTCTCCCCTACAGAATTCCTAAGTAATTATTCCCCAAATCCCAAGAAATAATTTAATTAAGATACCTTGTAAATTCCATGAGTAATTTAGAGGTGAAGAAAGGAACTTGGAAGACATCCCACAGAAGAAAGCTTGATAATAATGTGTGATTTCAATCACCATAAAGATTGAGTAAAGAAATAATTGGATTATCACAAAGACATAGTTATAGAACTCCTAAATGAGTATTCTGTGACCCTGATTGATTTTATGACATTTGTTTGGAGACCTGAGTCAATGTAATTCTTATGCTCTGGCTCATTAGTGCTGCAAAAAGAGACTTCTTTTTTGATTGCTGCAACTCTGCACCCAAGATGGCAATCCATTTTATCATTGATGCCTTATCACATCTGCCAGCTTCTAGGTACAAATTAATTATGACTCCCCTCTCCTTCCCTTATGACCCCCCCCAATTAAAAAAGTTCAGTGAAAATTCTTGAAACTAATCATTTCCTTGTCATATTGTGATCAAAAGCTCTTTTACACATGGAGAGCTATGTCTTTTCTTGTTTCTTTTACTATATACAGGTATAACTATGGAAACTGAGGGACAGCATGTTCAAACTTCTCCATCTGTCACTTTCTCTACCTCTCTTCTAGAGCACACATTACTTAGAATCTAGCCCTCCAATCAACCACAATTGTAGTTCTACAATTTTTGGTCACAGCTATTGGAAAAATGATTGCAGATATGAGGGACCAGTATAAAAATGCATTGAGTTGGTTAGATCATGTAGAAAAGTAGAAATAAGGATCAAACTGCAACACAAATATAAGAAGAAATATAAACAAGAGAAAGAGAAGATCAAAACAGTTGTGATTGAATAAAATTGATTAGTTCCTTTAAAAGAAACGGTGAAAATTTTAAGGAACAAAAGGGAGTGGTATATGAAGAGATGTAAATATGAATAGTTCAGAAAGATCGAAATGTAGGCTTCCGGTTTGCGATTGCGGCGCCGGCGGATGTGAGGTGAGACCACTTTCTCCACCGTCCGGTTTTTCTCCGTCAGAAGACCCTGGAAAGGGTCGAAAGTCACCTTGGTGGGGCGACCACTGCTGAGGAGGACCCTCGATTAATTGCGGAAGGGCAGCAGCCCTTCCATTGGATCCAAGGCAGCTCCTTTGGCCGTTCCAGCCAAAAGCACTACTAAGCACGACGAAAGCAACATGGAGGAATTGGGTGAGACCTTACCTTACCTTTCCTGCTTCCCAATTACTTTCCTGTAAAAGCCTTTGGAAATACCTTTTTCCCTCCTCTCAATTCTGTGGCTCCTGCCTACTCTGGGAATATAAAGTTAAGGGGGGGAAAAGAACAACTAAATTAAATGACTAAATATCTGGACTTGTAATTTCTGGATACCTGGGCTCCCAAAAGGTTCTTTATTCTTACAGAGACTTATTATTTTACTTATTTGCTAAGCTGGAAAAAAAGAATATTTCTTTCTTCCTTTTTTAAACTGGATAAAAGCTTAACTTTACATGTTACTGGGGACATAATGTGGCGAAATGTGGTACAGCAAGTGAAATTTTCTTTTTGACTGGGAGACTTGTGAGACTAAAATTTGACCTTGACATTATCAAAAAAGATAAGAACTTGAAATAGCTGGGTGGTGAAAATAATTCTCTATAGTGGAGGTGGACATTTATTGATTTTTTTAAAAAATAGCCCCCACTAAAGGACTATTTGTAAATACCACAGAAATGGAGGAATACCACCCACAGCTTAACTTCAAACTTATACTTGAAAAAATCTTAGAGGCTACTGAGCTAATGAATTCCAGACTGATAGATATACACGCCACCTTAAAGCTACAAAACGCAGCACAGACTTCAACAGATGAACTTACAACTCAAAAGGCAACAGAAGAAGAAGAAATTAACACTAAAATGGACTTTAAAGAACACCAGCTACAATCTACTCAGAACTCTGATACCCAAACCTTGATTTCATCTAAAAAATCTGCAATTTCAATAGCAACAGAAACTGAAGAAAGCAACACTAAAACATAAGGTGCTGAAGACTTACATACACAGTACACTGAGAATTCAGATAACCCAGATGACCAAATAACAACTATAACAGTGAATATGACTTTTTATCTAAACCAGCTGAAACCAGAAGAAGAAGACCAGCCTGAACTCACGACAAATATACTAAGCCAAATATGGAGACTCAAACTATCAGGCCAACAATCTAATGTCTATGAAGGGACTAGCTTCTTTGACAAGTTGATAACTGGATGGTCTCCCTTGATTCAAATGACACATGCAGGAATGAAGGGAGTTCCACTCGAGGATTTAAAGGCTTTGCTATGGAAGCCTGTTTGGCACAAAAGAAAGGCCAGAGTTAGATTTTAAAAATGGTTTTCTTTATGTGACCTTTAATGGAAGAGCCTTAAATCTCATTTAATGGGCCAAGGAGATTTTAAAAGACATTAATTGATTTAATATTCAGGATTTAGACCTATAAGGGAAATAAATTAGTTACTAGAATAATAGTTTTGAATTATAATATAGAAGGATAAAGGTTATTTTATTAGTAAGTGATGATATTAGAATGAGAAGTAGAATATGATTGTGAAATAAACTAAGAATTTATTTGAATAAATAATAAGTGTATTTTAGATATGATAACTATTTTGTAATGAACTAAGGGAACTGTGGGCTATCCAAAACCTAAATACTATGGATATTAAGCCAACTGGAATACTGTAATTGAAATCAGATAAAAGTTAAAAACAAGATCTGGAGGCATATAAGTCAAAAGTTATTGATAAATGTTTTATATGATTGAGTTATAACTAGCAATGTATTAATTTGAATGTGGTATAATAACTAAGGGAAACAGAGAAGAAATTTTTGATGATGTAAATTGATATATGTATGGCAAAGCTTGTTATTGCACTATGAATTACCCAACCACCATGTTGCTTCCCTAATACCTGAAGCTTTGTAAAAATGGAAAATTAATAAAACTTGTTTAAAAAAAGAAAGATAGAAATGTAGACACACATTATTATATTATTATATTTTATATTATATTATATTATATTATATTATATTATATTATATTATATTATATTATATTATATTATATTATATTATATTATATTATATTATATTAATTATATTATATTATATTATATTATATTATATTATATTATATTATATTATATTATATTATATTATATTATATTATATTATATTATATTATATTATATTATATTATATTAATTATATTATATTATATTATATTATATTATATTATATTATATTATATTATATTATTATATTATATTATATTATATTATATTATATTAATTATATTATTATATTATATTATTATATTATATTAATTATATTATTATATTCAGTTATAGTGAATGCTGTTGGTGAAGTAAAGTTAGCTAGATTTCCCTTTGTTGTTCTCTTTATCTCCTACCTTTAATTACTTTTATTTATTTCTTACTCTTGCTGAACTTTGTACAATGTTGCATGCTTCAAAAGGTAATAGCTGCAAAATAACTTAGATGATTTTGTTCCATCTCCACAAATCACTGGGTTTTTTTGATATTGTATCAAAGCAATAACAGTTCTCTTCAGCTTAATGTCTAAGACAGGGGTAGGCAACCTTAGCTCTTTTATGACTCGTGGACTTCAACTCCCAGAATTCTTGAGCCAGCCACACTGATGGGAAAGGGAGAGGTTTCTAAGCTGAGCCATGCTGGCTCAGGAATTCTGGGAGTTGAAGTCCACGAGTCATAAAAGAGCCAAGGTTGCCTACCCCTGGTCTAAGAGCTTAAACTGTGCTCATTTATATAAGCTGATTTGATTTTTATTTTATTTTTTGGGATTTCAGAAATTTATATGCCTCCATTTGTTCTCTTTTTCCTGACAAACACCAAACAATTTTAATAAGCTCTTTCCAACCCTTTGTTAAAAGCAAAATGTGCATGAGTATTACCACACTCTGAAGGAATGAATCATTAAAGAGAACAAAAGAATGTGCCTGCTTTTAGGCATTGTTGCCACCTAGGATATGAATACACACCCAGCCATTAACCCTTTAGCAAAGAGAATAGACTATAGTCAGCACAATGCAGGCTTAACTTTATTACATATATAAATACTAGAAAACTCTGGTATGTGCTGCCTATAAGCAGAACAAAGACAAATTAGCAATGTTTAGATCAGGGATATCAAATCTTGGCAATTTTAAGAGTTGTGGACTTCAACTCCCAAAATTTCCTAGCCAGAATGGCTGACTGGGGAATTCTGGGAGTTGAAGTCCATAGATCTTAAAGTTGCCAAGTTTTGACCCTCTTGATTTAGGTTATCCTTCTTCTTTCTTATATCATTATTTTATTTAAAGGTTAACTATAAGTTAACTTTTAAACTTTTTATTTAAAAGTTAACTATAACTATATCCTGAAATAGCACTGGGCACATTTTGTAATTAACAAAAAAAATGAGGGATACTCACTATGTTATTAAACCAGCCTAAGAAACATTCATCTATTTTGGCTAATTGTTTAACTTTGCTTGACATTTTCCCTGTAATGTATGCTAATTTAAAGCTTTAGTAAATAAACAGGTAGGATTCTTCTCTTTTTCTTAGCCTGAAGAGACCATTAAATATTTCACCAATTGAATAGGAACAAGGACCCCTCATTGAAAAGGACCCCTCATTTCTCATCATCATTCAAATTAACTCCAAAGGAAGCTCACATCCTATAGCTTACTTTCCTTACAGAAAAGACAGCTATTTTCAGCAGTTGCCATTAAGTATTAGGTGAGCACTTTTCTTTTTCCCCATTGAGTTTGAATTGCTCCACTACCTTAATGTCTATCTCTCTTTTTGCTGCAGTACATTTTTAATTGCTGGAATTTCTTTTCAATTTATTGATCAGCTAGTGCTTATCAAAAGTTTCCAAACAGGATTGGTGCAAAATAAGACATCTCCAGATACCAACAGGATATATATTTTTCATCTTTAGACCAAAAATGGACCTTGCCTTTGGGGGAACAAAACTGACTCCTGAAACTATGTATCTCCTTTCAAATAGAATCTGAATCATTTGTACTCTCCACAGCAAATTGATTGAAAAATGATTTTGTTTACTATAAAGCAGATATTGTCTTGTGATATCATCATCAGACATTCTTCCATTATTCACAGAAATATCTTCCAGTTATGGAGCTATATGGAAAGGGTTCTTGTATTGGTTATCCAAAGAATGAGCTAATTCATGGCAACAAAGTATTTTCATGACTTATCCACCATTTATGGAAGCACGATTCAGTTTCAACAGATATTTGATTACATTACAAAACCCATTTTAGGGATTCCGGTAAATGGGTGTTTGCATTATTACACAGACAGCATGCAAAGTATTATTAGGAAAGCACAAGGTTTCAGAGCAGGAAGGAAATAATAGACATGGCTAATATTAACTACCGTATATACTCGAGTATAAGCCGAGTTTTTCAGCCCATTTTTGGGGCTGAAAAATGCCCCCCTCGGCTTATACTCGAGTCAGCGTCTCGAAGCAGCTGCTGTTGTCGCCGCCGCCGCCAGGCAAGCCACGGCGGCTCGCCGCTCGCTCCCCCTCCCCTGGCGCTGCGCTCCGCCTGCTTGCCCGGCGGCGGCGGCGGCTCNCCGCCCGGCTCGTTCCCGCCGCTGCCACCGCCCAGCGTGTTCCTGCCGCCACCGCAGCCGCCCGGCTCGTTCCCGCCGCCGCTGCGGCCGCCCAGCTCGTTCCCGGCATCGCCCCGGCCTGTGATGCTCCAGGTACGGCCCTCCCCCCTTACCTTCCGTTCCCTGCGGCGCTGCGTGTCGAGGCCGGGAATACCCCGGGCCGCCGCAGCCAAGCGCGAGGGGGAACGCCAGATGCCTCATGCGAAGGGGGGAGGCCTGGCAATGCTGCGCGCTGCCGGGCGCTCACTGACAGGGCCGGGGGGGCCGAGGCGGCCAGGGAGGAACAGCCAACTGCCGGCAACCAGCCGGAACTGCTGGGGCCGGCCCGTATTGAAGAATACGGCCGAATTTACCCGGGCTGGCCAAGAAAGGCGCACCTCCAGCCTTCCCCACAACCGTGTGTGTGCTGGAAAATGCCCCCTCGGCTTATACGCGGGTCACCAATTTTTCCCAGTTCTTTGTGGGAAAATCGGTCCCTCGGCTTATATTCGGGTCGACCTATACTCGAGTATATACGGGTAGTCAGTTCTCACAGTGCCAATTGCCCAGATGGTACTATTGATATGCAGGAGAGAGGGATTAGCTTGAGAATTTGCAGATGTACAAATAATAATAATAATTTAAAAAACTCCTTCCAAATATTCCATTGATGACCAAGCAGAGCAGCTGCCACAAAAAGCTGACAATATGCAGGGGCAGTGCATTGGTGGGACTTGGGATGGAGTATTTTGGAACAGAAGTAGACTTATAGCCGTCATCCTTCAACAGTGGTTCATCGGATAGTTCACTTTAACCCTCTAAAGGACAAACTTTGGTAGTTGATAAGTGGCCTATCAATTTAAAAATGAGACAAGGCACTCAAAATCAAAACTGTGGTTTCTTTGCACATAGAATACATATGCAAAATATGCAGATCTGTAAATTAAATGAAAATTTAAAATTTAATTTAATAGGAAGGACATAGGAAGATACAAAACTTCAGGTTAACAGGCTGAGGTCAAGGTAGCCTACAGAAATAAGACATTTATTTAAAGATAACATTCTATCTCTACAATTCTTATTCAATTTAATTATTTCTCTATTTTGTCATGTTTAATTTATTTTAATCACTGTAACAAAAATGCTTAAAATGGGTTGGATCTTAAAATTTTTATGTTGGTGTTTTCTTTAACTTATTTGATCAGGTCATGACCAGCTACATTTTGGTTTCAAATAACCTAGATCAGTGATATTAACAAATATTTTCATTTGTTTCATTTAATTTCAGTTATTTATATATAATAGGAAACCCAAATGTTTCACTTTACAAAACTATTGTCACTTATTCCTATACTCTGCTTTTTCCTTAATCAGTCAGTCCAGTGGAGATGGGTACATTTTCTTGGGATCTTTTGATGAAATCTTTCCTTCCTTCCTTCCTTCCTTCCTTCCTTCCTTCCTTCCTTCCTTCCTTCCTTCCTTCCTTCCTTCCTTCTTTCTTTCCTTCCTTCCTTCCTTCCTTCCTTCGTTTCTTTCCTCCTTCCCCTCCCCTCTTCTTCTTCTTCTTCTTCTTCTTCTTCTTCTTCTTCTTCTTCTTCTTCTTCTTCTTCTTCTTCTTCTTCTTCTTCTTCTTCCTCCTCCTCCTCCTCCTCCTCCTCCTCCTCCTTCACCTATCACTTCCAACAGCAGTTATAGATACCTTTATACTTTATTCTCTAAGATTACATCATAATTTCCTTCTCCATAAGCTACTGTTTCTAATCTTCAACCTCATAAATCCTGAATTTGTTTTTCTATTTTTTTTAAATAAAAAGTCATTTAGGGGTTTCCAGACACCAATAAATATGCTGTTGATCTTTTCAAGACCATATTGCCATCTTTCCTAATTTTGTCATTTCCATCATCAATTTCTACAGTATGGATATTTTGGAGTCTTCCCACTTTTGTGCATGTGGTAGTTTCGTAGCAATAATCATATATAAAAATAATCTTCTTTGGCTCTTTTCTAGTTGACTATATATTAATCCCAACAAGAAAAGTTCTGGCTTAAATTGATTGTCAAAATTTAAAATTCTTTGTAGCATTGTGTGTATTTGAACCAATAATATTCTAGCTTTTTTACAAGTTCATCAGGCATGATAAAATGATCTGTTGTATTGTCCAGATTTCCAGCATAAATTTGAAATAGCTTTATATATGCTAGACAATTTTTCTGAAATCATATACAAATGGTAAATCATTTTATAAGAATTCTCTTTTAAGTTATAATATAATGTGAATTTCAAACCTTTTAGTCACATATTTCCCACTTTTCCATCAATATGTTATATCCAAATTTCTTAGCTCATTTTATCATAAAGACTTTTACTTGTTCTTCCATTTCAAATTTTAATAAAATTTTATACATTTTAGCAATTACCTGTTCATCATGTGTACATATTCAAATGCTGTCTCAATTCCAAATGTCTTTAAATCTTTCTCTTAACTATCTATATAAAAACCAGTTGATTGCATAGCTCACTTTGAACCACCAGAGTAGAAATTGTTAATTTTTTTTCTGGATCACTGCATGTCCTTTTTCAAGTCTGTTTGCTTCAAAATTGATTTCTCTAATATTTCATCAATACATCAGTCTCAATGGAGCCATCCAGTTTCTGTGACTATCTTCTCTGCTTGGCAAAATATAATGAATGGTTCCATGAAGGCTGATATATCATTTGTTTCATCCATGAATCCTATTGATTGCCTGAGGCTTCACCACTAACAAGGAGATTCTTTTTCTGGATCATACTTTGGATCCTGATAAACCTGTGTTGCAACTTGACTCCAGAAGAATGTCTGGGAAAGTAGGTAGGGCCAGTAGGAACACATACCCATACTGCACTATAAACAATGTATCCCATTTTTGCTTGTGAATACTTGAGGTGTTGACTTCCTTGGATTATTGTACTTAAGCAAGTTTTGCTTTCAGGTCAGAAAAGGACAACTTCCTTGAAACATATATGGATGGATGGATGGATGGATGGATGGATGGATGGATGGATGGACGGACTAATTCTAAGAAGAATAAAAGCAAGCATATGCATGCTCCAATCCAAAGATGGTAACATAAAGGTTAGCAAATGGGGCTTTGTACCATTACCCCAGCAGCTCTGTACTTTGAGCTCCTAAGCAACCAAGCCAATATTCTTTTAGCTCATCTATCCAAAGCAGAGGTTGCAAAACTATTATTTGAGCTCCATGGCTTGAAAGGTGAGCTTCTTTCACACTGGCAGGAATTTCCATCAGCTCCATGCTCTCTCATCTTTTTCAAACTGACCAGCTGTCATTTGTATTTTTTGGGGGGAGGGTATTTTTTCTCTTGTAATAAAGAGTCCACTGTGGACTGAGATACCATCAATATGTTTATGACACCCAGCTATATGTCTTGGCCCACGGAGAGTTAAGTGATGCCATGACCTCCCTCTAGCACAGTGGTTCTCAACCTGTGGGTCGGGACCCCATTTGGGGTCGATCGACCATTTCATGGGGGTCGCCAAGCAAGGCTGTCCGCCATTTTTTTTGTCCGCCATTCTTTCCCCTTTTCCGGCACGTGCCTTACCTCCCTTGGGCTGGGCCAGCTGGTGGTCGGCCTGCTCCGTCTCTGCCGCTTGCCAGCTACACCTCGGCCGGCGCAGGGGGCAGAACCACGCATGCACGGCGCTTCCGGGCAGGGAAAGTCCTCAACTTACGACCGGTTGGGTAGTCCTCGACTTACGACTGGTTTAGTCCTCAACTTACGACCGGTTTAGTCCTTGACTTACGATCAGTTTAGTCCTCGACTTACGACCGGTTGGGGTCGCGGCATTAAAAAGGTTGAGAACCACTGCTCTAGCAGTTCCTGGAGGCTGTTAAGGGCTGGATGGGGAGCAATGGCTGAACTAAGATCAAATGTGCCAGACCTATCCCAGGTCCCTAGGAAGCAAAGACTCTCAACATTTGGTTGAAGTGAAAAATTCTTTTACTAAGGATTAGTGACTGCAGCAAAAAGCTAGATCTGAATATTTCCCCTTTCTATTACCCTCCCCCCTTTATTCAGTCCATCAGTGTCCAATAGCAGGCCGCTTAGATGTTTTGGGAACTGCTTGGATGTTTGGCACCACTCGATGCCTCTGTTCCCAGGCTAGGTGTCCTTGGTGGCTGGATCATTCCAGTCATGGCACCTCTGATTTCTGTCAAGGCTGTCTCGCCCTCCCACCATTTGTCCTCACATTCCCATGCCAAACTTTACTATAAATTCCTTTTCCCCCCTCTTCTCCCCTTTCATTTTATGGCAGGATACCAGCAAAGCATAGAAGCTGAAGATAGCAGATCTGGGTTTGGGGTATTTTGGTCCATAGAGAATTGTCATTTCTGGTCTTGGATGGGGTGGCACTACCTCAGAGAGACCCAGTGTGAATTTGGGGATTCTCTCAGATTCATGACTCCACGATGAGCAGATGGCAGTTGTGGCCAGGATGGCCTTTGCGAAACTGCAACTTGTGCATGAGTTATGCCCTTTCCTGGACAACAATCCCTGCTCACAGTCACTCATGTCCTAGTCATCCTGCCTCAACTATTGCAACAGGCTCTACATGGGGCTGCCCTCGAAAACTACCTAGAAGCTCCAATTGGTTCAAAATGCAGCAGTCCACATGGTTTTGTGCACGCCTAGATGTGTACATGTGTCATCTGTCCTGCAGGAGCTGCACTGATTGCCGATTTGCCTTCAGGTACAATTCTAGGTGCTAGTTGTCACCTTCAAAGCCCTATATGGCTTGGGACCAGATTATCTGAAGGATCATCTTTTCCCAGTCTCATCTACTCAATCACCAGAACCGGGAAGCAGGGAATGTTACAGGTCTTCTCTCCTAAGAGGTACATTTGGTGGAACCCAGATGGAGAAGGTGACTCCCTCCCTTTGGAATATCATCCCTGCAGAGATTAGATTGACCCCCACTTTGACACTGTTTCACAAGGCTCTGAAGACCCAGTTTTGCCAACGAACCTGGAGACTCAGAGTGGGATGGAGCCCATTAAGTGGCTTGTTTGATTGATTACTGTTTCCAGGAGATGGGGGAGGGTGTTGTTTATTACTGTTTGTACTGGTTTTTATTTTTGTAAGCTGCCCAGAGTCAGTGAGAGTGAGTGGGCTGCTATACAAATTTTTAATCAATCAATAAATCAATAAATAAATAAATAAATAAATAAATAAATAAATAAATAAATAAATAAATAAATAAATAAATAAATCAATAAATCAATAAATAACAGGACAAACTTCTGAATAAAAGGCTGGGTTTTTTATTTCATTGGACAGATAAATATTAATAAGTTCATTTGGAGAGTGTTTAAGGGTAATACAAGATGCATAGACAAAACAGGAAATTATGGGAACTTTAATGCATAATTATAGTTTAGTGCCTGTTCCTTTATTACACAAATATAGATTCTTCCTATTATTAAATGCATATTTAATGCAATCTGTCTGCATTATAAAGAAAGAAAGACAGAACCTGTGGGGTCTAGATGAGCCAATTAGAATCTACCTTCCTCTCCTTCAATTGCCCAATAGGAGACTCCAAAAAGAAATTAACCAATCAGTGGCCCATTTTTTTCCAGTTTTTACTAATGATGGAGCCCAAATTCAGCAACCACATACAGTATTCCTACTCCAAACAAAAAATAAATATAATAAGTTGCTTTGGCTCTCTTCCATATTTTTAGCACCTGTATATGTGTTAATTTGATTCATAGTTACTTTATTTTCTTTTTTAGTCTTTTTCTGATTCTGGAATTTACTCCTGTTATCAAACTAGATTCTGTCCCAATCTTTAGAACAAGTAACCCCTTAACACCATTAGATTGTACAACAAATGGGGCATGTATAATTCTCCAAGGTGTGAATGAACAAGTAGAAAAAAACCTATATACTTCTATCAGTTAATATGAAAAAAATAATATACTTTTCATAGAAGAGAATTTCTGTAGCACAGAGTTGAACTTTGGAGCTATGGTATTGGTGCTTTCTGAGATCATGTCACACCGATGATGTCTCTAGTTGAGTTATGAAACATCTGCAAACAAGCAACCAACTCAGAAAACACTAAGAACTCCACAGTATGTTTAGTTCATGGACAACTTGGAGCCTTCAATGATGTCTTCTGCTATTTCCTTTAGATCTTAATTCCTCTTGCAAGTTGCTGTCTCTTGCCATCCTCTTCCTCCCAGCAGGCCATCAATAGAATCACAGAATTACAGTATATAGAATCACAGAATAATAGAATAACAGAATAACAGATGTTGTCAGAATAACAGAGTTGGAAGGGACCTTGCATGTCTTCTCAAACAGGAGACCCTATACCATTTCAGATAAATGGCTGTCCAATCTCTTCTTAAAAACTTTCAGTGTTGGAGCATTCACAACTTCTGGAGGCAGGCTGTTCCACTGGTTAATTGTTCTAAACCGTCAGGAAATTTCTCTTTAGTTTTAGGATGGTTTCCTCCTTGATTAGTTTCCATCCACTGTTTCCCGTCCTGCCTTCAGGTTCTTTAGAGAACAGGTTGACACCCCCCTCTTCTTTGTGGCAGCCCTTCAAATATTAGAATATGGCTATCATGTCACCTCCCCCTTTCCACTTGACTAGACATACCCAATTCCTAGCCTCCAGACCCTTGATCATCTTTGTTGCTTTTCTCTGTATTTGTTCTAGAGTCTTAACATCTTTTTTACATCATGGTGACCAAAACTGGATGCAGTATTCCAGGTGTGGCCTTACCAAGGCATTATAAAGTGGTATTAACACTTCACATAATCTTGATTCTATCCCTGTGTTAATGCACATAGGACTATATTGGCTTTTTTGGTGGCAGCAGCACACTGCTGGTTCATATTAAGTTATTGCTATTGAGCCAATAGCTATTGCTATTCCACATATTCTCTACCTGTGCAATTGGCTTTTTTTTACCTAAGTATAAAGCATGCTAATAGTGATGAATAGCTTTCTTCTGCCACTAGAAGAATTCATGGATGAATGTAATGACTGCTGCTATTTTCCAACACAGAATCAGAGGAACAGCCTTCAGTAAAGGATAGACTTCTGACTGTGAATTAGACATGGCAAAATTGACCTGTTGGTTTAGAGAAAGTTCAATTACTACATTTATTAATGGAAAACCCTTGTGGACTTTTCCTGAAAAAATAAAAATGAATTTATCATTAGGAAGATTAGGAAGGATAGTTTATGTAAACAAGAAAATTATGATGTAACAAAATATAAATGTATCTATGAGCACTGACAAGAGGAATAGAAGCCACTCTTTTATAATCTTTCTTTTTCTTTTCTTTCTTTTTAAATTGCTTTTCTATTTCCTCACTATTTTGTATTTTTATTATCTTTATTTTTTATATGTTTTACTTGTATTTATTTATTTATTTGAATTATTTTCTGAAAAAGAAGAAAGTGGATAGCTCTCTGTCTCCCACTTCATAACTTGCCACAGAATGCTGTCTCTTCTCCATTGCCAACTACAGAGAGATAATGATTGTTTTGACAGGATCCGGGGGGGGGGGAGCAGGGCAGAATATCATTCCTAGAATCCTAGAAAACTGGCTAAACAATGCTTACTTGCGAAGGCAATAAACAACCAGCATTCAGCAGAGGCACCAGAAAATGAATATTTTTACTACTACTATTCCTAACAGCTCTGCTCAGAATTACTGCCAAATTCCTAAGAGGGATGGAGATGAATGGGTTGTCTCTATGCACACAGAGATTATTCTTTGCCAAGACATCTCAAGAATGTATACTTCAAATGCCCTGATGGCATCACTTGAAGTAAAAAAGATCGCTTCAGGTGCATGTATTAATACTGCATCATAAGAAATGATTTCTTGGACTTCAGAGTTGAGGCTTCTGACTTTCCAGGCAAGTACCATCTGAGAAGGACATTTCCAAGCAATTTGAAATCAAAATAAGGGCACAAACCCAGACTAGCTGACTTTAAAGGTAAAGGCAGCTGATTTAAAAAAACTAATCCTGTCTCTCGTTGGCTTCTTATGAACTCAAGCTCATCTTGAGTGGCCTTCATATTGGCCTTCCTTATATCTGCCTCAGCGTCTGCTTCAGCCTCTGCTTCAGCTTCTCTTTCAGCTGCTTCCGCCTCTCTTTTGACCGCTTCCACCTTTCTTTTAGCTGCGTCGGCCTTTCTTTTGGCTTTCATTCGAGCGTCTGCTATTTCCATCGCCTGCAATTCCTTCTTCTTCAGCTGCTCTTCTTGTGCCACGCGAAAAACAGCTTCAGCAGCGTTAGCATCTCTTTTTTTTTTTTTTTTTCAATATAAAATTTTATTGTTTTTATCATAA
>NW_015386333.1:2309126-2317382 GCF_001527695.2 Protobothrops mucrosquamatus
GAAGGCGTCCTGGATCGCGGAGAATCCTCGGGGCTCCGGAGGAGTTCTCGCCTACATCGTCCATATAGGACGACTCGGGAACTCAACTCCTACCCCGGGCAGCTCACCTATCCCCTTATGCCCAGGGGAAAGGTATCAAGCCGTTTGACAGCTGATGCTGGCTGTCAAACCGGCTTTTACGCAAAACAGGCGGGACGCAAAACAGGCGGGTGCAGCGTTAGCATCTCTGATGGCTTGCTCTTCTTGTGAAATTCGGGAAGTTCGGCTGTGGCGAGAAGATGCTTTCGAATTGCGGGAGGCACCTGTGAGGTGAGATTGTTGAGACACGCTGGAGTGTGCCTTGGATATGTGGCGAAAGGATGATGCCCTTCCAGACGCGTGGGATGGAGCCACGTGCGACCGGTGGGACGGTGCGTGTGAATGGCGGGAAACTTCAGACTCTGCCCTGTCAACCGGTCTGTCTCTCGGGCGAGGCTCGCATTCTGGAGGGCGTTGTGGGCTCTCTAGAAGCTTCTTGCATTCCTTGTTCCATAACCGAAGACTTTGCATGTCGCGGTCGACTTCTGAGTCTCTTAATTGCTGCTGAATGTCCTTGAGTTGCCGTTCGGAGTCCATCCATTGTGTGAAGGCGTCCTCCTTATCTTCTTCCAGTGCGTGAGCACGTTCGGGGGAGAGATCCTCCTTTTGCTCTAGGTAGAGTTTGTGCCATTTCTCCCAGCCTCTTTCATGGCGCTTGTGCACGGTGTGCCATTTCTCCAGCTTGCATGCATGGCTTCAGTTGGCTTTCTTTGTTGTCTCAGATCATAGTGACTCTGAGATGTCTTTGGTCTTACTGAGGCATGAGCTTCAGCTTCTGTGTACAGGTCAAGGGAGGCTGTTTGCAGCACTTCTCCTTGGCCGTCTGATTGGGGTGTCTCAACTAGGCTGGTTGGTTGAACCCCTTCATCTAGATCAATGAGCCGCTCTGCCATGGTTAGGATAGGTTCAGTGATCTTCTCAGCTATTTTGAAGCAAATTTGATGAACTTCTCTCTTTGACCACTAGGGGTCGCTACTTGCTGATCAGCGTCAGAGGTGCTGTCTGTAGGTGGAGGAGCCACTGGGAGCGTTGTCCTGTGGTTCCTAGCTAATTTGAAGGAAATTGGATGAACTTCACTTTTTGACCACTAGGGGTCGCTATCTGCGTATCAGCTTCAGGGGTGCTGTCGGTAGGTGGAGGAGCCACTGGGAGCGTTGTCCTGTGGTTCCTAGCTAATTTGAAGGAAATTGGATGAACTTCACTTTTCAACCACTAGGGGTCGCTATCTGCGTATCAGCTTCAGGGTGATCTTCTTTCGAGGAACACCCTTTGTCCACTAGAGGGCTTTCTCTGGGCGTGATTAAAGGCTCGCGTGCAGCTCCTCCTTTAACCACTAGGGGACGTCTGAAGAGAGGTCAGCCAAATTCTTCCTATTACCACGTACCTGCGAGGCCACTGAGAGGCATGAACTCCCACCTGGTCATTAAGTTGCAGGCTGGAACACACTGGGGTATTCAGCTTGTAATAATAGGCAAGGATTGATGGCTATGCTACCTTCTTCTGTCACTCAAAACTGGAAGAAACTTGGGTTTCCACCCTGATTGGGTGAAAGCTCTATTAGTGGTGGTATAGGCTTGATTGAATTAAATTATCAATTGTTGTGATGTGAAAAAAAAGGAGAAAATTTTTTTTTCCAAGGTGTCATGTGCAGATAGGCCACCAGGGGGCGCTGCTGCCCTGCTATTGGCCTTTATATGGCTTCTTTCTAATGGCATATCTGAAATTCCAAAGGGAGGGGGGAGTTTATGGCTTTATGACGGAGAGAGAGAGCCACTTAATTGCTTAATTGCCTTCTTCCTTGACAACCTAGTTGCTAGGCTTGCAGACAATGAAGGCAGGCTTGGATACAAACTCATGAAGAAGAAGACGTGTTATTTCTTCGTTACTCTTTAGACATAAAGACTTTAAACACTCAAGTTTCAAATCATTGATTTGCATTAGACAGGGTGGGAGACAGGCTTCATTATTTCAAGCAATGAAGAGTCACTTGGTAGTCTTAAACAGTTCTTTTGTAAACGTAAATAGCTCTGCAGGCAGTCTGATGAAACACTCCTCTCACGTCCCCAAGCTTTGAAATTGCTACGGGGGGGGAAAAGGAGGGGGAAATCTGCCCACGCTCTTTGATTTTAGAAACGCAGCCTTCACAGGCTGGTTTTGTTGTTTTAAAACTTGGCTTGCAGAGATGACAGCAAATCAGCAATACAATGCCTCTAGATCACACCTTCAGTCACTTCTAGTTACTTTCACATGCAAGAGAGACTTTTCTTGCTTCTTTAAAATGTAGATCAGAGGAGAATTAACCACATAAATTTACTGTTCTGACCTAGACAGGACAACTTGCTTCTCTGTCCAATCTAAGGCAGACAGACCACTCGATAGAAATGTAAAATTTTGTCTATTTGCAAATAACGTCTTCTTTATGGACCCAGGTGCTCCAATAAGGACCGAATTGTAGAGAGACAAGTAAGGGTATCCATTTAATATGTTGGATTTTCCCCTCTTCTCCCAAGCGTCACATGGTGGGGTGATCGTGGAGTCTGCAGCTGTGTGGCTGCATGTGTTGCCAAAGAACAAAAGGACTAACGCCAGGCTAGTGTCCAGGGATGCCTATGGTGCTCCGCCCCTTGACCCTTGCACCCTCCCCTTGCCCTGTTACATAGGGATACATAGAGTTATACAAGATACATAGAGTTATACAAGGTTAAATGGATCTATGATCCAGAACAAGAGACAACAATAGAACAATATAACTGTAGATGAGACTGAAAGTTGGCAAAAGGAAATCAGAAGTCAATGGCAAGCCGGTGTTGCCAAATAAAATCTACATCAAGATAGCCATAAAGTCCATCATTAATCAAGCTTAATTTAAAGATGCTATTTTCACATTGAAAAAATAGGACTATCTGGGAGATCACGCTCCCAAAACACAAACCAGGGAACAGAGACCCAGCCTTGCCAAGCTTTATGGGACAATTTTTTCTGCTTTACCCATTTCATAGTTTTTGATTGGGCTTAGTTTTGCTTTCTGTAGTTTAATGATACCTCAGCTTCTAATTTGGCGTGACTTCTTCATATGCTTTAATGTACTTGGTCCAAAAGCTGGATGATAGATACATTAATAAATAGAATGGGCATTTCCTTTCCCTAAGAATACCTGTGAATTAAAGTATTGGAGGAGGTTAGAGGGAGCCTCTAACTGAGGTTGATATTGAGAATTCTTGACACTTTCTGAAAGTTACAGTTCCAGTATTTGGGCAGATTGAGAAGCAAGCATGAAGACTGATGAAGACTGTAATCATACCATGCATAATCTATGAAAATTACTTTTGTTCAGATAATTGGGTATTGGCTCACACTTATGGTATATTCAGGCTTCCAGAAGTCCACATTTACAAAAGCAAATTTTATCATTTCTGAAGAAATACATAGCCATATCATGGTTGCACAATTTCCGAAGGTAAGTTTGATAGATAATTTACAAAAATGAATTACTCATATGTATTTTTCTCAACATCAGTTTTTTTTCAAACAGACAAAGAACTATACTTCCGAGCAATTTTGTCAATGATTTTAATTGTCTCTTAATTATATAATAGCCCAGTTCTCCCTTATCCTCCTCCTTTAGTCATATTGTTATTGTTAATGTGGTTATGTAGATATATTTTTCAAAAAACATCATTTTCAAACCCAAAGTAGGAAAAGAACTGTACAGCATCAAGGCTGATTTGATAAGCTATAGAATAGATAGTTCCCTAATGTAAATGTCTGATAGTATAAATAGACATTTTGTTTTAGTAAAACAACTTCCTTCCTTCCTTCCTTCCTTCCTTCCTTCCTTCCTTCCTTCCTTCCTTCCTTCCTTCCTTCCTTCCTTCCTTCCTTCCTTCCTTCCTTCCTTCCTGTGAAATTTTCCTATGTGGGGAAAACATGGTATCTCCTTCCTTCTATTTCATTTTGTTAATTTTAGGCAAGTTTTCTACTCTGCTCACTGCTAACCCAGTTGCATTTCATCCTGATAGATTTAATTAGTCATTTGTCCCGATACAATTAGTTTTGATAATGATTTAAGCCTGCTAAGTTAAAATAAAATAACGAAGTGAGCAAAGTAAACAAAATGAAAAATCATTTTCGATTTTATATTTTAGTATTTAGTACTTTTTTGAAATGCTGCCATCTTATGTTCATCTGTACACATAACATACTAACCTGGAAGAATTACCCTGCTATTTTAACTGACTCTTAACATCAAAGTATCTTTTCCAAGTGAATTGTTCTGTTTTCAATAATCTCATTTATAAAGTATATTCAAATATTCTGTCACTTTTGAACTATTAGTTTCACAATTTCATAATTTTCAACATTGTATCATGCCATAACATGTTGTTATGATGTGCATTATATAATATAGACTAAGATACATCTTTGCAATCAAGGAATATACTATCACAATTTTTGCAATTAGACTTGAAGGCAGTAAATGAAGTTCATTGGGCAAAGTTCTTACTTGTTTTGGGCAAAGTCCTTTGTAATATTTTAGAAGAAATGTCCCCATTCACAATCTGTTCTGCAATTTGATAGCAATGAATTCAAAAGCCCATTTTGATTCCCTCCTAAATGTTAATTAGTTTTTACAAATAGGAGATATATTTATAAAAGAAACAGTTGTCTTTTATTAATAATTTTCTGCCACCATCACAAACCACTTTTAAACACTTAGCAGTTGCAGTATATTGAAAACTATTTTCTTTTCTCCAAAATGATAAATATGTTAACACAGAGCATAGAACAATATTTTGTGATAAAATAATGTTGGTACACATAACATCAGAATTTAGTTCGTAAATCTTAGATGCAGTTGTGAAAAAAGTTATTATCTTGGCCAATGCTCCTAATAATTAGTAGAAATTCACAAAAGCACCTTAAATTTGTAAGGGGATATGGTTCTTCTTTCACATTCACACATGTGCCAATATTTAGTCAACTGAATGATTTACAAATAGGACAGGAGATGGTTAGCATTTGGATGCTATAGCCATAATATATTCCCTGAAGTATGGTGGTTTCAGATTGCCTTATGGCTTATGCTATTACAAAATCTAATGTGTAACATTTTAGAGTCTTTGAAATACTTCCTGTGCTGGTCCAGTATATAGCTAGCTTAGGAAACTGTGTGTAGAGCAAAAAGCATTTTAAGGGTTAAAGTGCTTCCCCCTTAAGGGTGGCCTTCTGGGAAATGTAGTTTAGTTGTTACATGGTTATATCTGTGTTCTAATTGGCCACTGGGAGGGTCTTGTGTCTTTTATTACGGGACATTCTGTTACATCGCTCTCCATGAATCCTAGCCACGAGGCTGAGAGCTCCGTAGAATGGGGAAAATGTAACCAGAGCAGCATGTGAGATTTATGAAGATGGAGGAAAATTATTCTCTTTTTACCTGTGTGAATGGACAGAATATGAAACATGTGACAGATGAATCTACAATAACTGTGAGTTAATGCTTAGAATTCCTGATCAATAAATATTCTGCATATTACCATTCCATGGAGTTATTCTACCTGGATTGTGGCCAGAGCAACCGCCTACATTCCAGAATAGTAAAAAGAGAGTATAATTTCTCTTTCAAGAAAAGAACCAGCATTCCTGCTTGCCAGTTTCATCTGCCTGCCTTAGTAAAGGAGAATATTGCTTCTCTTCTATGCTCAGTAAAGGAATGCCAGAATTTCCTGTTTGCCAGATTCATCTGCCTGCCTTAGTAAACAGAGATTTTAATTTCTCTTCCATAACTAGCCAGCATTTCCAGTAAAATCTTCTCTTCCTGGCACACTGAAAGGTGCACTTTGCCATCTGAAAAAACTCAGCATTTCAAAGTGAAAAAGAATTGGATCTGTATAGCTAACACCACACCCCTCCCCTGGCTTGTAAACCAGAGCAATTAGTTGCCAAGATGACAGGGCAATTTCTCCCTGCCTGCTTATTTGCGAAATTTGCCTTTGAAGAATGCAAGCTATCCAGTCGCCCCCCCCCCTTGACTAACTTAAGGAGAAACAAAGGCTGCTAAACCTTTGTTAGGACTGCAGGCTTTTCACAGCCTAATTTGGAATTTCAACCTCAGAAAAGCAAATCCTTAGAAATTCTAGACCAAGCTTTCAGCCTCATGGCCCTGATAAGAGAAGAATTAGCAGACCTATTGTTTCCAAGTGAAGTCTAGGTGCAGCACCCTCTGGTGGCTGATCTGCAAATAACAGGGTTGCATTTATGCTACCTGCATACAGCACACCCTGGTGGCTGATCTGCAAATAACAGGCTTGTATTTATGCCACGCAAACAGCGCACCCTGGTGGTCAAAGAGTGAATTTTACCGAAGTCTTTACCCACGCAGATAGCGCATCCTGGTGGTCAAAGAGCGAAATTCACTGAACCCATTCAAATTGTCTAGGAAAACTTCTGAGACTTCCCTAGTCATGGCAGAGGGTCCCAATGTGCCAGCAGAGCAGGTAACTAACAGCAACTAACCTCGACCTCTATGCAGAACCTGATGTCCAAAATTTGGAAAATCTCAGAAACCCTATGACTTGAGACAACAAAGAAAGCCCACCAAAGTGAAGAAGTGGAGTGGTCTCTATGATCATCATAAGGAATCCTGGGAGATGCTACAGCAACTCTGCGATGCGTCCAAAGATAAGCTTTCCCCCAGGCACATTCGTTCTTTGGAAGAGGATATGGACAGGCTTTGCCTAAAATGTACTGACTATGAACACCGCCTCATAGACATCCAGTCGCAGGTAGGAGATTCAACACTCAAAGAGGAAATGCAACACCTCAAGCTGATAAACAAGGAACATGAGAAGCTATTACAATGCAGTAAGGCATCTCTCCAAACCGGATTTCAAGAGAAAGACACACTGAGCAAAAGGGCTGAGTCCGAAGTATCCCATCATTCGCATGCACCATCCCAACGGTCACATGTGTCTTCCTCTCACTCCTCTAAGAAAGCTTCATCTGTTTGTCTTAAGTCACATCTCCGAGATGAACTTCAGGCGAAGGACATATCGAGCGAGAAGGCCGAGTCCAAAGTTTCCCATCATTCACATGCACCATCCCAGATATCACATGGGGCTTCCTCTCACGCCTCTAACAAAGACTTGTCCTTTCATCATAATTCACAACGGTCTAAGGTGGGTTTCAGCGTGTCACAGCAATCTTCCATCTCAGGCGCCTCTTATCATTCTAAAGCATCTTCTCATCATAGTCATGCTAGTTTCCAGAGCAGAGAGCTTCACTGCTCAAGCTGCACAAGCATGAATTGATGCCACTGCAGTCAATGCAGCCTCACGTATGGCAAAAGCAGAGCAACTGCAAAGGGAAGAAATGGCCAATGCAGCTCTACATGCAGCAGAAGCAGAACAGCTGCAAAAGGAAGAAATGGCCAAACTGGAGGCCAAAGTAGCTCAACATGTGGCAGAAGCAGAATGACTGCGCAAAGAAGAAATGGCTAAAGCTCAGGCCAGGCTTGAGTTTCTACAGTGTGAACGGAAGGCAACAGAGACTAAGGCCAGACTTAAGTTTTTACAGCATGAACAGGAGGCAGCAGAAATAACAGCAAGAGCTGCAGCCTTACAGGCAGAGGTTCAAGGGGCCCTTTGGTGGTCTTTGGACCTCGGTGGTAGTTTCGGCGGCCGCGATGGCCTCGACGGCCTGTTTAGTGGCCTCTTTGAGGGCCCTTTCGGCCGTCCCGGTTCCAGTGGCGTTGGTGGCCCCTTCGGCGACTTTTCGGCTTTGGAGCTTTTCCAGCGGCTCTGGCGACCTCAGCGGCCTTTTCAACGACCTCGGCCAGGTGAAGACTTGGGGCCTGGTTTTGGACTTGGCCCGCCTCGGCCTAGAGGACCTGGTTCTGGAGGACTTAAGGACTACCCCTTGAGGTCAGACTCTTTGTTTCCCTGGCTTTGGTTAGAAGACCTGAGATTTACCAAACAATCATCTCCCCTCTGTGCCACGGACTCCCTTCACCGGACCTATGTATTCCAGGACGGTCCTGCTGGCCCTGCGCGACTCACCCCTCGCGCAGGCCTGGCCCAGCAACATTTCTAGGGCCTACCTCGAGGACGGGGTGTGGAACCCCGAGAGGTGGCATGCAGTGGTCACTAACAAAAAATTGTTTAAATTATTTAATTTGAGAGC
>NW_015386333.1:2317857-2319050 GCF_001527695.2 Protobothrops mucrosquamatus
ACCTGCCATCGGCGGGTGGGACGTCGGCGGCAGCTCAGGAGTTCTTGGCTTCCATGACGGCCTTGGACTTGACCCAATTAATTCATGCCCCCACTCACACGGGTGGACACACACTGGATCTAATTTTTGTCTCGGGCCAATGGCAGAATGATCTGACAATAGGGGAAATAGCTGTTGAGCCCTTGTCATGGTCAGATCACTCTCTCCTAAGGATGGACTTCCGGACCGCTCCCCCCCGCCGCAGGGAGACGGAACCGCTGAGACGGTTCCGTCCCAGGCGACTGATGGACCCTGAGAGGTTCCTAATGGAGCTTGGGCCATATCCGGAGGACCTGGTCCACGACTCGGCGGAAAATCAGGCGGCGGCTTGGGAAACAACTGCCGCCGCAGCATTGGACCGAGTTGTGCCTTTGCGGCCTCTGACCCGACGTAGATCTCGACTGGATCCCTGGTTTACCGGGGAGCTGAGAGAGATGAAACGTCAGAAAAGACGCCTAGAGAGCAGTTGGAGGACCAGCCGAACCGAATTCGACCGAACACAGGTAAGGATACATGTTAGATCCTACCTAGTGGCGATGAAGGTGGCTAGAACTAACTACTATTCCTCTCTCATCGCGTCATCAGATAATCGCCCGGCCGCCCTCTTCAGGGTGACCCGCTCCCTCCTTCAATTGAGGGGGGGGATCCCCTGGAGGGGAGGGCCGAGGATTTTGCTCAATATCTGAATGACAAAGTCGCTCGGATCCGTGAAGGTTTGGACTCCGACTGGTTGACCCAGGGGGAGGAGACGGAAGCAGGTCTTGAGACGGTTGTATGGGAGGAGTTTGACTCTGTTGCTCCCGAGGACGTGGACAGGGTCTTGGGGAGGCTGAATGCAACCACATGTTTGTTAGATCCGTGTCCCTCCTGGCTGGTACTGGCAGCCCGGGAGGGTACACGAGCCTGGCTCCAGGGAATTATTAACGCTTCTTTGCAGGAGGGTGTCTTCCCTGCAGCCCTTAAGGAGGCCGTTGTGAGACCCCTCCTCAAGAAGCCTTCCCTGGACCCAGATGAGTTGGCCAATTATCGCCCGGTCTCCAACCTTCGCTTTGCGGCGAAGGTTGTTGAGAGTGTGGTTGCACAGCAATTCCCTCGGCACCTGGATGAAACAGTCTATCTAGACCCATACCAGTCGGGCTTCAGGCCGGGGCACA
>NW_015386333.1:2319384-2354015 GCF_001527695.2 Protobothrops mucrosquamatus
GAGAGGGCGCGCAACTTGGGAGTCCTCCTGGATTCACGGCTGGCACTGGATGACCATCTGTCGGCCGTGACCAGGGGGGCGTTCTATCAGGTTCGCCTGATCCACCAGTTGCGGCCTTTTCTGGACCGGGACGCCTTGCGCACAGTCACTCATGCTCTCGTCACCTCCCGCCTGGACTACTGTAATGCTCTCTACATGGAGCTCCCTTTGAGGAGCACCCGGAGGCTTCAGCTGGTCCAGAATGCGGCCGCGCGGGCGGTGTTGGGAGGGACTCGTCACTCCCATGTAACACCGCTGTTGCGCGAGCTGCACTGGTTGCCAGTGGCCTTCCAGGTGCGCTTTAAGGTGTTAGTTACCACCTTTAAAGCGCTCCATGGCATAGGACCTGGCTATCTCCGAGACTGCCTTCTGCCGCAGATTCTCTCCCATAGACCGGTACGCTCCCACAGAGTGGGTTTCCTCAGGGTGCCGTCGGCCAAGCAGTGTCGGCTGGCGACCCCCAGGGGGAGGGCCTTCTCTGTGGGTGCCCCCGCCCTCTGGAATGAACTACCCCCCCAGATCCGGGTGATCCCGGATCTCCTTACTTTCCGCCGCGCCCTCAAGACATGGCTTTTCCAGCAAGCGGGCCTGGCCTAGGGAGGATTTTAAATCGGGTCCATTTTTAGAAAATTTTAAATATTCACAACTTTAAAATATTTGGGTTTTAAATTGGTTTTATTCGGCGGGGATTGCGGGCATGTTTCTGTTTTAAAATGTTGTGAGCCGCCCTGAGTCCCTCGGGAGAAGGGCGGGATACAAATCGAATAAATGAATGAATGAATGAATGCTCAATTTGGAAGGACTACAAATAGGAAGCCCGTATAGCTGCATCAAGACCTACATGGATAACCAGAATGCGCTACAACATGAGCAAGCAGGAGCGCTGCGGTTGACCACAAATCTCTCAAAACCAAGTGAACGAGAGGGAGAATCTCAACAATCAGATGTGCAAACCAACCAGAAAGCCAACATTGCACCATCTAGATCACAAGACCCCTCCTTCAGTCCATCAGCAACAACGAATACTCCTAAGCAGGAGAGCACACAAGGAGCCGTGATTCCTAAGCTCAATGCAAAGGTAAAGGAATTCCAGCCAGACCTTCAAAGCCCCTCGTCTGCGCCACAGGAAGTTACCCTCAACAAGAAGTATTCTGAAGAAAACTGCCAGCCGTCTGTGGTACATTCCCCTGCTTTTGGGAGCAATGCCTATGAGGATCAACGAGAAGCCACTGATCATGCTCCTGATGACCTCAACACTGTACCAACCCAGCCTGATGGCAACTCCTGCACAGCACCAATGGATCTTCCAACATCCTGGAGAAGAAGGTTGGATTTGGGGGAGTACAAGGTCTGCTTCAAATGCTGTGAGTCTATGGAACATGTGGCCAAAGCTTGCGCAGCTAAGGGGAAGTGTCACCCATGCAAGAGTGACAAGCACCTGGGAGCCCTGCATCCAGACTCTGAGCAGCTACAACAAGCAACTTCTACTCCTCCTTCAACCAAGGAGCCTCAGCATGGCTCCGAAGTGCACCCAGAGGCGACCGCAAGTGTCAACTGCACATCAGTATGTAGCGACTGACCATTTCCAAGTGAACTCCCAAGTGAAGAAACGCCCTTCACAACATCAATGTGCACTGTCCCCCAGAGCACGACGGGGAGGAAAGTCACTGGACTCCACATCCAGTCGTTAGATGGGAGTTCACAGTTCCCACTGCTGCCAGTGCTAGAATGGGTCTCCTTCCCAGTTGATCACAGTCAAATTCCAACACCAGAGGTAGCACACACCATACCTCACCTAAAGCACATGGCTAATCACCTTCCTGCCCTAAATCCTGAAGCCTAAATCCTGCCTCTGTTGGGAGTAGACGCCCCTGACACCTTTGCCTACCACAGAATGGTCAGAGGCCCAACAGGCCCCCCAATTGCCTTTAAGATGGAACTTGGATGGGTCATCTCAGGAACAGTCTGTGTTGACTGGCTGCAAACTCCAACCCAGGTGAATATCTCAACGATCTCCATTCTTAGTAACGGGAGAGCATCCCATCTGAAACCATGCCAACAACCAAACCCGTTTTGGGAACAACAGTGTTCCAGACCAGCAAAAATCACAATGACTTAGCCTTTTCTATAGAGGACAAAGAATTTCTGCAGCTACGCGTGCTCTCCCAGAGCACCACAGACTGGGACGAGCCACTTTCGCTAGAAAAGAAGCAAGACTGGGAGACGTGGCGTACATCCCTAAGTTGTCTCCAAAGCATCCACGTGCAATGCACGTATGTCTCCATCTTACCCATCACTGCTCAAAAGAAAGCTTTGCACGTCTTCTTAGATGCATCAATGAAGGCGATAGCAGCCATAGGATACATCAGAGTCTATGGTGGGGAGAGCGTCATTTATGTCGGTTTCATCATGGGATAGGCAAAACTAGCACCACAACGAAGTCACACCATACCAAGGTTGGAACTCTGCGGTACCGTACTGGCCGTAAAACTCGCAAACCTGATAACGAAAATGATAGACCTTGAGCTACAATCCACACCTTCTACACGAACAGCAAGGTGGTGTTAGGTTACATTCACAACCAAAGCAGAAGCTTCTACGTCTATGCAAGCAACCGAGTAGAAAGGATTATAAGATCCTCAAATCCTGAGCAATTGTAATATGTGCCAACAGATCAGAACCCTGAGGACCAGACCACACAGTCCATTCTTGCATCACAGTTGGCGGAATTGATCTGGCTAAAGTGTCCTGACTTATCGGCTCGTCCAGACAGCCTGATGTCACAGGGACCAGAACACTATGAGCTTCTAGACCCAGATCAAGATGCCGATGTTCGACCTCAGACACCCAGAAAATCGCTCAGATAGGATGAGAAAACGACCATCCAGACCATCTGCTTGTCGACAATGGTCAAGGAGACAAAGAAACCACCCTCTAACTGTTTCCTAGATCCCTCTAACCATTTCCTAGAACCAGCCCACTTCAAACGCTCCTCCAAACGGAGACCCCGCATATTGGGCATAGCAGTGATCATCCTATTCACATGTCTTAGCATCCAAGGAACTAACTTTGTAGGAGCCTGCAAAGAACTACAGATTATTGAAGGCATTCACCATGACCCAGTAATTGACAAATACCTAAAGGCCCAAAATTGTGTATAGACGTTCAATCCTCCCCATGCATCCTGTATGGGAGGAGCTTGGGAGCACATGATTGGCGTAGCCTGCAAAATCCTGGACTCTATGTTGACAAAGATACCCACGATGATGCATGAGATCCTCACCACCCTCATGGCAGAAGTGGCAGCTATCATGAACACTCGACCTTTGGTTCCAGTTTCTTCAGATCCTGAAAATCCAACTATCCTCATCCTGGCTGCCTTACTAACCCAGAAGACAGGCGACTGGCCAGCACCATTAGGAAACTTTGTTCCCAAAGACATGTACAAACAACAATAGAGACAAGTTCAACTGCTTGCCAACACCTTCTGGAAGCGCTGGAAGCAAGAATACTTGCTACAGGATCGCTGCAAATGGAAGACCAAAGAGCCTAACCAAGAAGAAGGAGACCTTGTCTTGCGAGAGACAAGGATGCACATCGGAACTCTTGGCTCATGGGACTTATGCATCAAGTTCTACCCAGCTCTGATGGATTAGTTTGCCAAGTTGAAGTCCAGACCATGAAGCCATTTGAGTCATGTCGTGACTCAAAGACTCTCGTTGCTTTACACCAGACCGATCACCGACTTGGTACTGCTGCTGAGGAAGACCGAACTTGAAGATTGAACCTCGAATTATGCATATTGTGTCTATCTCATAATTGCATTGTTTGATGTTATGCCTTTGTTTATCTCAGTTATAGTTATGCATGTTTTGTATTTACCTCATGATTGCATTGTTTTGATGCCATGTTTTTTGCTTATTCTAGTTAATAGTTAGTTAATAGTGGAAAATGTATAATTCCAGGCGGGGAATGTGCTGGTCCAGTATATAGCTAGCTTAGGAAATTGTGTGTAGAGCAAAAAGCATTTTAAGGGTTAAAGTGCTGCCACCTTAAGGGTGGCCTTCTGGGAAATGTAGTTTAGTTGTTACATGGTTATATCTGTGTTCTAATTGGCCACTGGGAGGGTCTTGTGTCTTTTATTACGGGACATCCTGTTACGTGTCAGTTTATTATCTCTCTCCATGAATCCTAACCACGAGGCTGGGAGCTCCGTAGAATACGGAAAATGTAACCAGAGTAGCATGTGAGATTTATGAAGATGGAGGAAAATTATTCTCTTTTTACCTGTGTGAATGGACGAAATATGAAACATGTGACAGATGAATCTACAATAACTGTGAGTTAATGCTTAGAATTCCTGATCAATAAATATTCTGCATATTACCATTCCGTGGAGTTATTCTATCTGGATTGTGGCCAGAGCAACCGCCTACATTCCAGAATACTTCCTATGTCAGTGGTGGTGAACCTATGGCACGCGTGCCAGAGGCAGCTCTCAGAGCCCTCTCTGTGAGCATGCGCGCCATGCCCCGGAGATGGCAACCGTCCCTCTTCAACTAGGCGCCCGCTAACTCACCGAGGTCCCACATGGCTGGATGCATCCCAGCACGGCTGGTTTCCCTCCCCTCCATCCCATCTCTCCTGGCCTCGCATGCTCTCCTTTTCCCGGGCACAACCCACTGCATTGCCTCCTCAGCTGTCAGCAGCTTCTCTGAACTGCTGGCAATGGGTGCGGAGCCCCAGAGTGCACTGGTCAAGGGGCCAGCAGGCTGTGGCTGCTGACAGACACTGTCGGCCCCCATGCGCTCACTGGCTCTGTGTGCAGGGGCCAATAGTGTCAGGCAGCAGCTGCCCTGGCCTCACCTTGCCCTGCGACAATGGCACCCCTGCCCTGCCTCACCTTGCTTTGCCTCACCCCGCAGGACGAGCCTCCTGCCCACTGCCCCATCTGCCAGAGACCCCCCAGATCTCCCCCAACTCTGCCCAGACCCCACAGGTGTCCCTCCCCACAAGCAACATCGAGGTGATCATGCCCACCTTGGCCACACCCACCCAGTCTGTCATGACCACCACAGCCACGCCCACCTAGTGGACCACGCCCACCTGGCACCCAGTGATAAATAAATAGGTTTTGGGTTGCAGTTTGGGCACTTGGTCTCTAAAAGGTTTGCCATCACTGTCCTATGTGTTACTTTGGTAATTTTTGCAGCAGCCCTGTGTTAGGATTATCTAGTTGTTTCTGAATAATAAATGGAGATTTCAGGTTGAGAAATTATTTACTTGGTTGCAAAATTAAGTAATAACCAAAGCAACATCTGAAAAGGAGACTTACCAGTTCATGGATGAATATACATTGTACTAAATGAACAAATGCTCACCTCAACAGCAAAATACATGATTTAATTTTCAATAATGACCTATTAGAAGACTTGAAATACTTTAAGAATAAAAGAGAGCTCCATCAATTAGTATTGAGATTTCCCCCTCTTCCCCCCCCACACCCATTCTATCTCCTTTTCTTACATCTTACATCTAGACCACAGCTACCATATTCACCTGTGCTTCCAACTTTAACTTGCTAAACATGAACGAACTAAAGAAGCATGGAATAAGATTTTAAGACATTTATTAAACAAAACAACAGATTTCTGTTGCAAATTCCATTCTGCTTGAGGGCTCTTTGAAGACTACTCAGAAAGATGGTTCAGAATGCAGCACAGTGGTGACTGCATTGTTGTGACCTATAAACCTCTTTATGGCTTGCTGTCTTACCTGCAGGACTTCCTCCACCATAGCAGTTTGCCCACCTGTGTGGAAAGCTAAAAAAAAATATGATGTTGATTTTCCTGTTTCTTATCCCAGCAGTAAGTTAACTGGGGCGATATTGGGGGGGGGCTATTTGCGTTTTGTATGGTTTAGAGTAGACTTATGCAAATGTTGTTTCTTGTTTATCTGAATATCTGTGAACTACTGAATGTTATTATTTATAAGCTGTCCATAGTCTTCAATTGGAGCAGCTTTCACATGCCATAATTAAATGTATTACATAGATTTTAAAAAAAACTCTCAGAAAATTTGAAAAAATGTTCCCATTACTGCTTTCCATAAAGTCTATTACGCAGTCTTTCTGGCAGCTCCTAAAAAATCTTTAAAGATGACAGAGCTTCATTATAGAACTAGACAGTACACATATAATCCCCACCCACCCTTAGTTGAATTCATTCTTATAACAGATTTAGATATATTTATAATCATGAAAAAATATCCAGAGGAATTCAAGTCCTAGAAGAGATGCATCTAAATTTACGAGTTAAGCACCACCATTATTTCAGTCAGCAAAAAGCAAGGAGTTTGTATCATAACAACTTGCATCAATTTATGTGACAAATACAGTAAATATATTCTTCATTAATTAGGCTTGCTTTCCGTATATATTTGGTATTGGTGTATGCTTCAGTCCTATTGCCAATAAAGATGGATAAACTAATCAGACTTGTTAATTTGTTACATCTGAAGCAATATCATGGGCTGTTCTATATATGTCACAATCATACATCTGCATGAGTTGTAAGTGCTTACATTCTTTTTTCAATCAACTTGCTTTTCTAAATCTAGCAAATGTATTTCTGAAAAGGAAACACAGCAAAGAATTGCCTATTCATACAGTTGCAATATTCCACAGTATACTACTAAAGTACATAATATTTCAATAGTCTCAAAGTAGTTTACAATTTATGTGAAATATTAAACCATTTTTGCAAACATGGGACATCCACAAAAGGAGACAGCAAGGAAGGCAAATGACATGATATGGATCATAGATCATTTGTGCAATGATAGTATGAGATATATAACTTTGTTGTAGCTTCTAATAGATGTCTATGGTTGCAAATTAAGTTAATGATAGAGAAATCACAAAACATGTAGAAAAAGCTGCTAGGGAAAGGAGTCAACTCATCCAATTGATGACTGTTAACTAGTACTTACATATTCTCCCACTTGTCAGTTACATATATTGATTGATTATGTGCTGTCAAATTGATATTGACTCTTAGCATCCATATAGACAGATTTTGTTCAGGACAAACTTATTAATGAAGTATTAATACCACTCTACAATGCCTTAGTAAGGCCACATTTGGAATACTGCATCCAGTTTTGGTCACCACGATGTAAAAAAGATGCTGAGTCTCTAGAAAGAGTACAGAGAAGAGCAACAAAGATGATTAGGGGACTGGAGGCTAAAACATATAAGGAACGGTTGCTGGAATTGGGTATGTCTAGTTTAACGAAGAGAAGGAGGAGCGGGGACATGATAGCAGTGTTCCAATATCTCAGGGGCTGCCACAAAGAAGAGGGAGTCAAGCTATTCTCCAAGGCTCCTGAAGGCAGGACGAGAAGCAACAGATGGAAACTGATCAAGGAGAGAAGCAACTTAGAACTAAGGAGAAACTTCCTGACAGTTAGAACAATTAACCAATGGAACAACCTGCCTCCAGAAGTGGTGAATGCTCCAACACTGGAAGTCTTTAAGAAGAGACTGGAAAGCCATTTGTCTGAAATGGTGTAGGTTTCCTGCCTGAGCAGGGGGTTGGACTCGATTACCTCCAAGGTCCCTTCCAACTTTATTATTATTATTATTATTATTATTATTATTATTATTATTATTATTATTATTATTATTATTATTATCTCTCAGCTTTTAATATTCTCAACCAAGATACTAATCATCTGGCAGAACTGGCCTTGGAGCATCATTTTATCAGCTCTGATCTTTCCTATCAGTACATGTTCAAAAGGTTTATGAAAGAGAATATTGTTAAATATCTGAATTGCTAATCTTTATTGTCTCATATGAATCCATTCATCTTCTCCCCCATACTGTTGAGCATCTGTATGCAATGACTAGGAGATATTACCTGAAATTTGGAATAGTTTTTCCTCTGTATCTTGACTAAATCCAGCTCTAATATATTTTCCTCCTTAGCACCTAATTCCAAGGGAGCAATGCATATTCTTAAAAGTTGCTTCATTGTGGACTGGATGATGAAAACAAACTAAAATTTAACCCAGAAAAGATGGATGGATAGTAGAAAACAAGGACATTGGACTCTGAAGTTGGGATTCTGCTTATTTTGGATTATGTTGCCACCCTCCTTGAAAAAGCAAATTGGTTCACAATCTGAGAGAGAACTCCTTGGTCCTCAACTGCCTCTGGATTTACAAATGATGACTGTGACAATTTTCAAATAATTAACATTACTGCATCTACAGTTCTTAAGTGATATACAATTGTTTGTGCCTTTACATCTCACCAAACTACTGTAAATCTAGCCTTTAAAAGTTTGAGAAATTATTGTTGGTACAAATGCAGGATTCGTATGATGTCCATTCTAAAAAATTGGAACGGGTCATTCTTACCATGGATTGATAGTGAACCTACTTTAGTGATTAGGCAAGTCCTAATTGACTAATTTCTCATATTCAAGTTTTGTTTGCAAACTGCAAACAAGAAAGCAGAAAAGAAGGAAATCAATCATGTAATCAAGACAAACATGCACAAACATGCAGTGTGGCAAAGAATGTTATCTGCAAAGATAATAGTATAAAGAAAAAGGAAACATGTAAAGCAATACCTCATGTAGAAGGAATATAATAGTACTAAAATACCACTGATGAAGGACTGATTGTTGTAATATGCTATCTGAAGCCGGTATTAATGTGTATTTTATTTATTTTGTAATTATGTTGACTGCTATACAAATTTTATCCTATTTTTATTGTAAATCCATATGGATATAAAACAGTTCATTGCTTATTATATTATGCCAGGATTATACCCACAAATGTTTTTAGAGGTTTATTTTCCTCAGCATTTACATTGCTAATTATTCAATTACTTATCTCTTGCTGGATTGTAATTTTTTTTTTTACCCAGAGTTTTTGTTCATAGTACATTCCTTAATCAGGAGTATTTCTCTGTCTGCCATCTTGGTTTATCCAAGTCAATTCATTCATGGGAATAGGGTGGAGAAGAAATTGAGTACTTTTAATTAAACTGTTACCTCATTTAAGGTAGTCAAACAGGAAGAAATCTAGAAACATAACTACTTAACTTCAATCATAGTTAACACATTGCTTCGTAGACCACCTCTTCAGATCTTATTTACAAGTTAATATTCAGGTGTATTCTGGATTGGTAATGATGTTGATGAAATAATATTTATGCACTTTTAATCTATTCTGAGGGAGGATTTGATTTTCCAAATCTGAAGCTACAACATCAAATATTGTCAGATATTAAATATTGGGAGCCAATAATTGGCACTAATTTTCCAATTGGATAACTTTGAAATATACATATAAAGCACCTTTGGTTAGATGCATAGTGTTAGGACTCAAATACACTAAAACTAAGTCTAAAGTTAGTCTAAAGTTAATCAGCTAGAAAGTTATGGACATAATGTCTAACAAAATATTTGACAATTTTTCCCATGCCATATTGATTTGATGGTGATAGTGATATGGAAAAAAATGAATCATGTTAAGTGTTAATACCAGTTTATAATGCCTTAGTAAACTTGAAATACTGCTGAATATAATATATATAATATTATATTATATTATACTGCTGAATACTGCAATATATAAAAAACATTTTGAGACTGTAGAACAGAGGCCCCCAACCTTTTGGGCACCAGAGACTGGTTCCATGGAGAGAGGTTTTTCTGCGGACCAGAGGGAGCATGATTTTCTGTGCTGCCTGCATCCCACAGATGGGGCTTTGCTTGTTTGTGCGAACCGGTTGCTGGCATGCCATGGCCCGGTACTGGTCCATGGATCAGGAGTTGGAGACCCCTGCTCTAGAAGGAGCTCAGAAAAGAGCGACAAAGCTGATTAGAGGACTGAAAGCTAAAACATACCAAGAACAGTTGCAGGAATTGGGTATGTTTAATGAAAAGAAGGACCAGGGGTGACATGATAACAGTGTCCTAATATCTAAGGGGCTACCATAGAGAAAAGGGGGTCAACCTATTCTCCAAATTACCTGAAGGCAGCACAAGACGTAATGGATGGAAACTAAGCAAGGAGAGAACCAACCTAAAATTAAGGAGAAATTTCCTGATAGTTAGAACAATTACTCAGTGGAATGACTTACCTTCAGAAGTTGTGCGTCTCCAACATTGGAGGTTTTTAGAAGAGATTGGACAACCATTTGTCTGAAATGGTATAGGGTTTCTGCTTGAGTATGGGGTTGGACTAGAAGTCCTCCAAGGTCCCTTCCAACTCTGTTATTCTGTTATTCTGAATAGAAACAAAGATATTGACTTTGGACCAACTGATAGATGATGGAGATGAAATTTTAACATACTTTATGTTAAGAAATAAACATCATCTATCAGATATAACCCAGTGGCATTATTTACAATTACATTTGTTAACAAAATTGTTTGGATCAGCAGAATTTTCAGCTTCAGAGACCTGAGATACTAGAACAGCTTGTTAAAACTTTTAAAACCTACTATTACTTTTTATAGAAATTTGTTATCAGTAAATAATTTTGATATGCAGGTGTTAAGAAATGAGTGGAGTAAAGAATTAGAGGTCTCAAAAGACAGTGGGAGAAAGTCTTAAATTCAATAGACCTCAAATTACAACTTATAGAACAATAAATAATATTTTGAATTTATTGGGCTTCAGTGCATTTGTATAGATAACACTGTCAAAACAGCATGTTGTTAGAAATGTAATAATAAGAATGCTTCTTTATTTCCCAAAGTTGGGGGGAAAGTGGATTAATAAATTTGATTGTGCAACAAGAGCTAAAAATTTCAGAAGACAATGTTCTTTATGTAGTACTTGGAACTTCACAAACAGAAAATGTAAATTGATTCTCTGTGCCATTATGGACAAAAGATGATATGGCAATGATATTGCAGCATTGAAAAAATAAATGTATGGCTTTTTTATTCAATGGATTGAGTAACTGATTGCATCTGCCATTTATGAGAGGATTGCCTATAGATGTAGACTTTGAATAGACAAGTATAATGATATATGGGATTCATTTATATAGAATAGGTTAAAATGTAATTATATAAGAAATATATATGTACTTGAATAATATTTGCATTAGACAAATATATATAGAATGGTAATTGTTACTATAATGATATACTATTTTTATTGTCATATTTCTTTCATTTTTTGTTAAAGCACTTTTTGTCTTGTTTTTTTTCTTTTCTTTGACAATGTACGTGTCTCCATCATCTTTGGGTTTTGCTTCTTTTTTCTTTTCTGTTATTAATTAAAAGGAAAAGAAAAAAAAAAGAAAAAAGGACAAGACATTGTGAAAATCGGAGTGTATGTAAAAATGGCTAAACTAGCTTGTTTCATTATAAATGGGCAATAATTATATTTATAAAAAAAACTACAAACCTTTTATGGTCTTTTATTGAAAATAGATAAAAATGAACTGATATATAATTGAAAGGGATTGTTTATGGAAAGAAGGGAACCAAAATATGTAATTTGGGTGAGTGGAGATGACAACTATTATGTTTACAACTGCTACAAAAATGGTTGGAAAACACTTCTTTATATAGCTTTTCTTTCAGTTTTCTTTATTTTTTTGCTGTCCCTCACTTCTTTCATCTTATTTTATATCTTTATATTTCTGTAGGGTTTTTTTATTCCTGTGTAAAGTTCTTTTTCAATGAAACTTATATATAAAAAAGAAGGAATGCAGCATTTGTAACAAGAAATAAGATTTAACATCAGTGTAAAACCATCATGTACCTGGGAATTTATCTAACTAAAAATATTTTTTAAAAATGGGAAAAAAACCTTCACTGATCTAGAAAAAATATAATGGCAGTTATGTTAAAATGTTAAAAGTTAAACTTATTTATCTTGGCTAAGAATATCAAAAGTAAAAATGAATGTCTTAGAAGGGATTAAATTTCTATTACAAATTATCACATTAAAAATTAAAGGAAAAAAAGAAAAGACATTGAATGAATAGCAAAGACAAATAACTAATTTCATTTGGAAAAACAAAAGACTGAGGATTCTACAAAATGCAAAATAATGAGTTTTGTGAAATGGGAAGCACAGATCATGTTAACAGATTGCTTATCCCAGTTTGAGTCAAACCTACTTTGATACAGCATGTTTTCATCTTCAAGGAGGAACAATGATCTTAAAGAATCAGAATAGGTTCTTGCAGAATCAATTCTTTTAAATTAGTTAAATACTCCAGAGGGAAAGGACAAGCAGTAAGATTACTATGTTTGCTGATATCATCATTTACAGGTTCATTAAAAGGAAAGCAAAGAGCTTCTGACATTTATCTTATTGAAGAGCCATGGTGGCACAGTGGTTAGAATGCAATATTGCCAGGTTAACTCTGCCCACTATTCAATCCTCACCTGCTGAAGGTTGACTCAGCCTTCCATCTTTCTGAGGTCAGTAAAATGAGGACCCAGAATGTTGGGGGCAAAATGCTGACTCTGTAAACCGCTTAGAGAGGGCTGTAAAGCACTGTGAAGCTGTATATAAATCTAAGTACTATTGCTATGTCCAAATTGGGGAAATGAGTCTTAAAGTGGAAAATATGAATTAATGTAAGCAAATGCAAAATGATACATATTGAGGCAAACAATCCTAACTTTCATAGGTCCTAACTTGATATGATGACCAGGAATCCTAGGTTAGTGATGGATAGCTTGAGAAAGACATCTCTCCAATGTGTGGTCATTGTGAAAAAGTCTAATTGCAAAATCAGTGCATTACTATAACATCTTTGCATAAATCCATGGAGCAACACACTAGGAATTAGTAAAAAAAAAAAAAAAGTCACTACATATTCTAAAACTGATTTTAGACCTGGAAAGAGTGCAGAAAAGCACAAGAGAAATGACTGATGAGTTGAGCATCTTCCTTGTAAGAAAAAGTTTCATGATCTTAGGGATTCTTTCAATAAAGAAGATAAATAAGGGATGGTAGAGCTATATAAATGTGGATATGCTGAAAACTGATACAGGAAAAAAAGTCTCTAGAACTGTGAAGCATCCCAAGAACCTGAATGGACATGGACAGGAAGCATTTCTTTAAACAGTGCACATGTCACAGGCAATAGTTGGCAGCATCTAATAATCTTTGCCAGTCTTAAAAAACTAAGTGTAGTTGGATCTGGATAAGACTTGGATAGGAGATCTCCAGGAAATTCCAGAGTTGTAGATTAAATTGGAAAAGTAGAACTGTACAAATTTGCAAAGTTATTTGCCACAATTTGTTCCCCTTTTGCCTGCATAAGGCCATTACCTGTGGTAACGTTGGTTCAGTCATCTGTCAAAACTGTGTAACGTTTTAAATTTGGTCCTGATTAGCTATTTGAAAATATGATAAGCCTAAGTAGCAGTGTTTCCATGTAGTCATTGGTTCAATTCAAGAAAGATTTTCTTTCAGTTAAAAGTGCTTCTCCACTTTGGCAACCTTAAAATGTGTTGGCATGCTGGCTGGGAAATTCTGGCAGCTGAAGATCACACATCCTAAAGTTGCCGAGGTCAAGAAATACTAAATTAAACTATGAAATTTACTAACACAAGAGGCAGTGATAGCTATCTGTTTGGACAATGTTAGAAAAGAATTAGTCAACTTCATGGCTAAAAAAGGCTTCTACTTATGCTGTTTATATTAGACCCTTCCTTCTAGTTAACAACAGCATCAGCTGATATGTATAAGTGAAAAATATATGCACCCAGCCCTCTTATAGTTGGGCATGTGGGGTCAGATTCTTGGATTTTGCTCTCTACATATGGTCATTCACTTTAATGATGCATGTACATAATATTGCCATTCAACCACAATGCTTTAACAATATGTTTTTCTTATGCTTCTTATCTCTCATTTTAAACTACAGAAAATGCAACTTTCCTAAAAAAAAAAAAAACCTCAAAAACAAAAAACATCAACAACAACAAAAACCAAGATAAGATCATAACTTCAGCAAACCAGCCAGCTGTCTCACTTTTCCCCTGCTTTTTTTAAATGCACACAAAGAGTTGTATATCTCTGGGTCCTCCTAGGAGAATAAAAATGTCCAGTTTTTTAAGCAAATAAGGACTGAGTATTCTGCTGGGTTAAATGTACCTTTTTTTAAAATCTCAGATTGTTGGAAACACACACAGACACATAAACATACAAAGTCAATCCTTCAGTCTATGACATACAGTAACCATTTGTCTTGTATTCTTCAGAAGTTTAAACAGGTGGGATGTTTTTTTTAGTCTTTTTTTTTTAAGAAAGGTGCACCTAGAAGTAAAACAGCTTTTGATTCTTGAAGTGCATCACAGTGCAGGGACTTTTTAGCATAACTTCAGTATTTCAAATAATGGCATTGTATTGTAGTTATATACATGTTTGATTTACCTTTTAATTTATTCTAAAGTGCCTTTTTCTTTTATAAGTTTTAATAGTATTGCCATATATATGCAATAACATATAAATAACAAGTCTATAAGTAATTGTTTTAAATTTGATTTTAAATGTTATGCTGATTTCTGTGTCAGTTCCATTTTAGCTCATTTGAATTCTTTTCCTTGATCTTTTTAGTGAATGTTAAACTATTGCAGAATACTGTCTAAATGCATGTGGCCAATTTACCAAGTTATTCTAGCAAGGAAGCAACAATAAGTAATGGAAAATTCAATAGAATTTTGTTAAATTGCTACTGGAAATAAGGAAAGAATATGCTGCCCAGCTCAGAATGTGTCAAAACTGTGACAAAAATGTTAAAAGATCTCCTGTTTATAATGTTTTTGACATAAATGTTACAATGCCACTTTAAAAAAAGAGATTTGCAAACATTTTTCCTAGTTCAGCTTGTCATGCACATTCCAGAGCTCAAAGACATTTCATTTCTCACTAAGTGTTGGCAAATATTGTATGCATTCTTATTTGAATAAATAATAAAATACTTTCCCTGGTGGATGTTAAATGTTTGCCTGTGAGTCTTTGAGTTGTGTGATTATTAACCCACGCCTTGAAAATAAATAGAGCAATTGGCTTTATAGGTGTAGCAATTAGGTCACAGGTTAAAAACAGATTAAAGGAAGTACAAAAAAGATGCAGACTCTTTAAATGATGGCATTAATTAGCAGGTAAAGCCATGTGATACTTTGGATGGCATCTGGAAACTAGAACCTTGCCTGATATTAAAAATAATAAAAAATAAAAATAATAATCCATCTCCTGCAGGGCTCCATGCAAGGAATTATTAAGTAAGGGCAGAATTTGATCAGTCTTCTTAGGCCAAACCATAAGTCATTATATCTTGCTGTTGAGAGCCATACAGATTAGCAATAGAATTTTTTCTTCTTCTTCCTCTCCCCACTTTTCCTTTGGCAATTTAATCCTAAGCATATCCATATCATTGACTAAATACTTTTTGATATGTTTTTTGTCAATTCCTTTAACAGTCTACTTGCATCTCTTTTTCTATGATCACCTCTTTTTCTGGTATCCACCTCTCCCCACCTTTGAACTTTTGGAAAAAGTGAAACTGGGTGGAACCAAGTTGTGGAGAGAAATGCCTGGGAAGCATACTGTATCTTCCAGGTGCCTCCTTAGAAAACAAGTTCACTCTGATTATTTTTCCCAGGCCAGCAAAAAATAAGCACTTTGATGTGGAGTGCACACAGCAGAAAAAAAGGGGAAATAAGCATAAAGGAGGGGTTGTAGAGCTAATAAACAACTGTTCTATTCTGCACTTTATGTAAGCTGATATTAGTGTGCTTCTCTAGATTGCTTCTCATTCACATATGCACGAAGGTCCCATTTTTGTCAGCATTTCCCCAGTTTAATATTCCCACAGAGAATAGTCCAGAAAAAAAACTGACAGTAATGATTCTGGACTCCAAATTACTAAGAATTGCAGTCATGAGTTGAAGTTGCCAGTAAACAGCCGATAGCAGCAGCATGAACTCCAGTTCCCCTCTGGCGATTTCATTGTCTTATTTCTCTCAAAGGAAGGAGCAGAGCCAATGGATGGCTCACCACTTCAGTATGCATTGGAACCTCCCATGCTAGTGGCTGTCCTTACATAATAAGCAGATGACTAATTGCTTCAACTATCAGATCTAATACGTGTTCATGGCACTTAAAATGCAGTAAACGAAACCATTGAATTCCATGTTTAAAATATCACAATCTATTCCTCTCTATGTACAATTTAGCTTGGCCTTCACAAGTGATGTTCATTTGTTACATGGATTCCTTCCATACACTGGTGTATAATCTTCTGCCATACTATTAGGCTATTATTAAACATGTGTCCAATAACCTATCTATAAAGAGGAGTGTGCGTGTGTGTGTGTGTGTGTGTGTGTGTGTGTGTGTGTGTGTGTGTTCCTGCTGGTCAAGTTACTTTGATCCAAAGTACAGGTAATCCTCAACTTATAACATTTCATTTAGTGACTGTTTGAAGTCATAACAACACTGAAAAAAGTGACTTACGACTGTTTTCTCATGACCCCAAGACCATGTGATCAAGATTCAGATACTTAGCAACTGACTCATATTTATGATGATTACAGTGTCCCGGGAACATGTGATCACTTTTTGCGATATTCTGATTGGCAAAGTTAATGAGAAAGCCAGATTCACTTAACAACTGCATTACTAATTTCACAACTGCAACAATAGCAAAAAAGCTCTAAAATGGGGCAAAACTCACTTAACAAAAACCTTGTTTAGCAATAACAATTTGGGGCTCAATTGTAGTAATAAATTGAGGACTACCTGTAATGGACTACAGGTTTTTTGGTCTTTCTGCCAGCAAAAGTATGTTGTGCTTTTTACTCTGGAATAGGTGAGCCAAAATAAATTGGAATGACCAAAGTATTTAATACAAAGTGGCAATGATAATTCCTAGCATGTTCTAGTATAGAGAGGACAGTAGAACATAACATGAGTTTCAGTCTGGATATGGAATCAATTCAATTATTCCATCACCACATGGATACAGTTTCTGTTTGAAGGATATCTTTTTGTATCTTCCTTCAGTAATGGCTATTGGAAGGGCATTGAAAAAGCCCTTCTGAATTAAGGGGTGGTTATGTGATTGAGATATCTGGCTGGTTGGAGAAGGTGTGCAAAGTGCCTCAAGAAGATTTTTCTGGATAGGACCAAGAAGTCAGCTTTCAGCTCTAAATCAATGGCCTGCTGTCTGAGATCAGTTACAGCACATTTTTGCCCATCAAGGACATGGTTGATCATGAACAGCCATAAAGTTGTAGTTTGGCTTGCATTGCCTAGCTCCAAGAGCACTAGAAGCTGTCAGTCATTATTAGATTAGTCATACCTACTGGGTCTTAAGCTAGTGGGAGAAGATGTAAATCAGGTAGAAGTTTCACTTTTAAGAAGGCCAGCTTAATGGGGAACAGATGGGTTCAAAAAACAGCATGAAAGGTGCTAAATTCTCAGAAATTTAGGCTGGATTCTTTTCAAGGGAAGAAATTAGCTGAAGGAGCCCAACTTAGCTCCAAAAAATCACTGGGCTCAAGCCTTAGTTGAGAAAACTTTAATCAGTGCAGGTATATGCTGAGTTCCTTTGGAGAAGTAAAAGAACTATAAGATTGACACTGTTTTGTGTGCATTTAAAGTGATGTAATCAGCATGAGATTTGTGGTTACCCATAGCTTGGAAGACAATCCCCTGATTTTTAAAAATCTTGACTTGCTCTATTAGGTGGTTTTTTTAATCGCCAGGCATGCGCCTTAGGGTGACCTTGGTTTTAGTTTAATTAATTTCTAGGCATCTTGGCAGTGCTCAGCTAGCATTTAGAGTGCCCATTTGAGGCCAATTTGTTTTTGGGAAAGAAGGACAGCATCATCTGCATACAGAAGAATGGAAATTTCCCAATTTTAGTGGATGAAGAGATGAACAGTTCAATTTGTCAATAAGAAAATTAATATATATAATAAAGAGAAGGGAGGCTAAAATAAACCCTTTCATCACTTCCCACTTAACAGGAATTCCTTTGGTACAGTGTCCATAGGCACTGCATAGCATCTTCATCCAGGAGTTCTCATACAACTTATGTACTGTATAATTACCAATAGTCTTTCATCCATTGAGGAAGTTTAATTTCTTCCCTAGTTTGAGTCTGCAGATGGTTTCAAAAACATATCTAAGGTCAACAAACTCTACATAAAGTGATGAGCATGCTCAACTATTTCTCAACTAGATTTTGGAGAGTTAGAGCATGGTCAATCATTGAGCAACCTTCTCTGAAGCTTGCCTCTCATCAGTCAAAATATTCTCAGTTATGACCCAGTCCAGGAGTTTGTAATACAAGTATCTGGCATATAGTTTGCTAGCCATACTGTATTGAGGAGGCTGATGGGAGTAGAGGATGAAATTCATGGATAAGATGAAGAAGACTGAAGAATTACACATTTCCAGAACCGAACTGAATTTTTGAAATGAGTGATAGAGATTAATTGGTTCTAAGACTTTATCGGGGAATACCTCTTCTTTAGATGTAATAGCTGTTTATATTTCCTCTTGAATAGAAGGTCCTGGGTTGAGTAAGTGAGAGAATCCTTTTTATATTCCTTAAAGCAGGAAATTAGTTGTTTCTTGGTATGTAACAATCACCATTGAACCAAAGATGATTAAAAGAGGTCTGATTCTTGTTAATACTAAATGGATAGGTAGGGAGAAGTAGCTGAAAATGGACTACCTGAATGTAGGATGGCAAGACTGTTCAGGGGACATGCCATCTACAATATTTGTATGTAATATGTGGAAGTGCTCCATTGATGGAGAGCATTTGAGTTAATTTGTCCTTTGTCTAACAGTCCTTTCTGTGTGTATTTGTCCCTTGGAGATATTTTCAGATGGGGCAGGATAGGACTAGAAAGGGAGCAACAAAGGGCTTCAAAAGCAACATGTTGGGACAACAATCATTCTCAGGACAGTTGTGAATATGAAATTGAAGAATTGAGAAAGGTAAGTTTCTTGACATGATAAAATAGTTAATCAGAGAAGTCCTTATACCATGTGGGAACTCTACTGGTTAATAAATAATAAGTGGTGCCATTCAAAATTTGCAAGTCTAAATTATAGAATGTATGCAGCATCTGTAAGCCCTTGAAATCTCCAGTATGGTCATGAGATTCTCTGGTAGGAAGGGCGGGGGGACAGTCAGGAATTTTAGAAAAATTGGCAAATTGGCAATTATCATTTGGGCCTAGTCTGGCATTAAAGTCCCCTGCAATCACAACATGGGCTGTGGGAAAGAGTAATTGAAGAGCATTAATATAATTTTACACTTTTCACCAAATTTCAACAATGCATGGTCAAGCGATGTGAGGAGGTATATAGAAATTAATGAGAAGCAGTTTCTATCTAGAGAAATTCAAAAGATTCTCAAGTGTTCTATTGACAAAATCTCAGTATTTAAAATGGTTGAGATATGAGTGCTCAGACCTGCATAATATCTCCCTTGTCTCGTGCCAGGAACTGCTGAGAGGGATAATGACATATATCCTTTAATAAACAGATCATTTTTTGACCACGTCTCTTAGAACATAAAGATGTTAAATTGGGAGATGTAGCTCATAATGGTAGGGTCTTTATTACTGGCTTCCCATCTGGCAATGTTCCAGGAAAGCAAGTGATTCTAGTGTGGAACTTTCTTGTCTGTTGTCTGAGGGGGTGACTAGTGTTGTATTGTGGTCTATGGATGGTTGATATGACTCATGGCGTCACAATAGGGATGAAATGAGATCCAAAGTTTCTTTAGTATCTGGGAAGATATAATAATCCTCCCCCTTTTGCCATTCTTGTGCTGTTTTATGGAGTCAAATAACTTTGATGGAGGTTGGTGTGGCATGATGGACATTAGAAGATAGTTTTTTTATTTTGGTATAATTTGTTGGGGGGTGATTCTTCTTCCAAACTTGGGGGCTGCCAGTGCCATAGGCCCACACGATTCCTCGGGCAAAGATTTGCTCGAAGCCTGAGGTGTGTGGCAGTTATTGGATATATTAAACCACAGAAGTCCATGTTATGTTCCTAGTACAGGCCATTGTCTGACTCAGAAGGTGATTACCTGGGTTTTAGGCAATCAAAACCTTCCTCTTGTATATCAACAGCATTTGGTTAATTATTTTCTGGAGTTTCTGCATGTTGTGGTACTTTGACTGGGCACAGGATGGAGGGATTTGGATCTGCTCCAGGGGACCCTATATTAATGAACTGCAATTCTATTTTCCCTAGGTCAGAGGAGGGGGCCACATGACTACCGGGTCTTTTCTCAAAGGGCTGGCCGCTGTCTTGAGTGATTGGTAAAAAGAAATAAATTAAAGGTCTGGCTGCTTTACGGGTTGCCACTAGAGTTCTCTCAAGTCATCCAGTCTTTGTATAATATGAGATGTTCTGAAGCTGGCAGGGCACTGAAAAAATTAATCAGTTTTTTTTCTAGAAGGTCATTATGTGCAGTATCTTGCTGTAAGAGAACAGATTTTTTTGCCTGAGCAGTCATCTTTCAGGGGCTGAATTAATAAGGTGTCCTTGAGATTATCTGAAATTGGGTGGTCATGTTTAGTCTTTAAAATAGCAGTAGTCTTGGGCCCAGATTGGCACACGAGTAGGCTGAGTTCCTCTGAGCAGAACACACGCTTTAGAAATATTGAAAAAGTATGCAGAAAATGCCTCATTTTAAACAACTTGTCAGGAATCGGGGATTGCCTAAATGTAAGTAGAATTGGCTCTCGATCTCTGCTAGATGGAAGCCACCCAGCCTGTTGTAAATCAATCCTCCTCTCTATGTTGCAACTGTCTTAAAGATAAAAACAATTGCTCTTTTTGCTTCCCATCAACTTCTATTTACTATGTTATTTAATATTTGTAAGGTGATTTGTTTGTAAATAATATTTACGTACATAATATTTACGATTTTAAAGTCTCTTTCCCCTAGTTATCTGCCCACTGGAAGCTTGTTTCTCATCCTTTCCCCTGGAAGTGATCAACTCTCTCTCTCTCTCAATTATGCTTTCCCTGTTTTTTTGGTGTAGCGGTAAGGTTGCCCTTGGCTTCTCTTCTGTTTGCTTTTGTGAGACACAGGTCTGTGCATCAGCAGGGTTGTCATTAGGCTAATTGTTAGTATGTTTTACAAAGTCTTTTAAAGAGTCCACTTTGATTTTAATTATAGACAACAAGTCAGAGATAGAGAGGACTGTTTGTGTGATCAGCAGACTTTGTCTGGTTAGAACGTTGGTTGCATTTTCATTCTTTAAGTTTATCAAGCTGGTATTCACACTTTCATCCTCTATTAACTGTGCAACTGCAAAGCAAAATGCAGCACTGTGTTCAGAGTGGGTCAAGGGGGAAGTGGGTAGAGAGGGAGAGTTCTCTTCTATTGGAGTGGAGAGATCTATAAACTGTTGACACTAGACTTCTGCTCACAAATCCCACTCTAAAGCATTGTATCCAGTGAAGGGATTTCAGTGAGTAAGGTATTACAGGAGCTGGCAATGTGCTCGTTAGGTAACTTTCGACTGTTTTGTGGGCTTGGAACTTGTGTTGCACAATATGCCAAACATCTTTAATTTCTTCTTTCATGATGATCAATAGTGTCCTAGAACTTTCCCAACACTTTCCAAGTTTTGAGGCCTCCAATAAAACAGCAGGAGGATGGTATGATAAAGAAATACTCCTTCTGAGGAGCTCTTTATAGTGGTTGCAGCCTCTTCGCCATCTTGTCTCCCCTCCTTAGGAAATGTTGTGGATTTTGTCAGGAAAGAGCTGCTGAAGATTGGGATGGGGACTGTCCTAAAATACAAAAGGCAGCTGCGGTGCAATAAACAAAGATAAAGAATTATTTTACCAAAATGCTCTCTGTTACCTCTCCACCCTCTCTTTTCCTCCTAAACTTGCCTGCTTTTGTTCATTTTTTGATCTAGTGAACTAATTTCAAAGGCTTGAGCTGCAGCAGGACATTGTTACTATATTCTAAGAAAGCTGATGGCACCTGAAGGCAATCATGGAACTCAAGTAGATAGCTGGGATTGAAGACTGCTTAGCAGCCTGCCAGCTTCTCAGTTTTTGAAAATTAAAAAAATTTGTTTTCAAGACAGAAAAGGCATCTGGGCAGACACCTAGCAAATACCAAAAAAGATGTCTTCCTTCCTTCCTTCCTTCCTTCCTTCCTTCCTTCCTTCCTTCCTTCCTGTTCAGTTCTTTCACCAGCCTTGCTAAATTAAATGGTTGAAAATTATTTAACTGCTAAGTTTCATACGTACAGTTGATACTATTATTATCCAATGATGTGTAATATTCCTTTCATTTTAAAATTTTAAAAACAAAATTCATTTTGTTTTTAAAAATTAACTATGCTTAAGACATTTTGAGTGTTCTCTGTGATCTAATTTTAGACATCAGTTAAGATTTCAGGCTAAGCCCTAGCCTGATTTTTTTTAGCATGTTCCTAATATAAGCCCTTCACCAAAAAATAAGCCCAGGAGTGGGCGTGGCTAGCAAAGGAGGCAGCGAGCACACGGGGGGGTGATGGTGTCTGCAACGCAGTAAGTCCGAGCACGGAGGCAGAGGCAGGGGGGAGGCAGGTGATCTGGACATGCTGCATGGCTGCCTGGTCATAGGTGGCTCACAGGAGGCTCATGGGGCAGCACCGGCAGCAGGCAGAGGCAGAGGCATGGGGGAGGCAGGCGATTTGGACATGCTGCACTGCCACCTGGCTCCCACAAGCCTCCTCTGAGCCAGGTGGCCACACAGCACATCCAGATCCTGCCTCCCCCCCCCCCCGTGCCTCTGCCTCTACCTGCTGCCAGTGCCACTGTGCAAGCCTCCCACAAGCCAGGCGGTCATGCAGCATGTCCAGATCAGACTTACCTGTGCTGTGCCAAGGAGCCGGTGGGCTGCAGCTGCTGCTGGACACCATCAGCTTCTGTGCACTTGCTGCCTCTTGTGCATGTGCTGAAGTTGGGGACCCGGCCAGGCTGATTACCTTGATACCGTGTTTTCCCCAAAATAAGCCCTAATGTGTCTTTCGGTGCCCCCCCCAAAAGACCAGGTCTTATTTTCGGGAAATGCAGTATTTTATCAAATGCCTTACTGAAATCAAAGTAAATTTTACCCACAGCATTTGCTGGTCCACTAATTTTGTCACTTTGTCAAAGAATGTAAAAAGATATGTCTGGCATGATCTGTTTTTGACAAATCCACGTTGGCTTCTCTTTATGACTTTGTTTGTCTCTAGGTGTTTACAGATTCATTGCTTGATTATTTCTTCCAGAATCTTCTCAGGTATTGATAGCTTTGTGGTTTCCTGGATCTATTTTTTCTCTTTTTTGAAGATGGGAATCGCATAAGCCCTTTTTCAGTCCTCTGGTAATTCCCTGTGCTCCAGGATCTTTAAAAGATATGATTCTCAGTAGTTCTGAGATCACATCTGCCAATTCCTTCAGAATGTTAGGGTGCAATCCATCTGGTCCTGGTGATTTGAACTTGTCTAGAGCAGGGCTTTTCAACCAGTGGTACGGGTACCACCTGTGGTACATTGGCACCTGGCAGGTGGTGTGCGACCATCCTAGAAAAGTGGTAGCGGGGGAGGGGAATGAGCTGAACCGGTGGCAGCACCGCACAAGCCTGAGCGAGAGATGGCTGGAGTTGCAGGGCTGTCAGGGCTCAGCGGAAGCACCAGGATCAGCACTTCTTCGGGGCTGTCAGGGCTCAGTGGAAGCGCCAGGATCAGCGCCAGGCTCCAGCTGGAGCTCAGCGCTGATCCTGGTGCTTCTGCTGAGCCCAGAAGAAGCGCCGATCAGCTAGAATGTTGCAGCATCTCCAGGGTCTTGTGATTTACATTCAGATGCTTGGCAACTGATTCATATTTATGATGGTCACAGTGTCCCAGGGTCATGTGAAGTGACCTGCTGCAACCACCCAGCAGACGGGGGGATGGAATAAAAACCAAACACCCCCCACCCAACCTCCGCTGCCAATCCTCAACAGAAAGGCTCACAACAATGAAAACCTCGGACAGGAGGAAGAGCGCCGCCGGGAGGGCAGGCAGGTGTCTTGCTCGGCTGTGGCTTGGGGGGCACTTTTTTCAGTGCCATTGTAACTTGGAACAGTCACTAAGTGAACTGTTGTAAGTCGAGGACTATCTGTACTTTATCACTTTTTTCCTTTTTTTTCGGTCATCAAGTTTTTGACACCTTGCTAGGCGACTGGTGGTACTCGGATATTGCCATATCCTAAAAGTGGTACAATGGGTGAAAAGGTTGAAAAGCCCTGGTCTAGAGTGTGTAGATAGTCTTTTACCATTTTCTAATTCCTAAACTCCATTTTACAGTATTTTTTTTGATAGGTTGGACTGTTTTTTCCTTTTGTGTAAAGATAGCTGCAAAAAACAAATTAAGCAGTTCTGCTGTCTCCCTGCTGCTTGTCACCTTTTTGTCATTTTCTCCCATTAATAGACCAATCATTTCCTTGATTTTTTTCTTATTTTTTTACATGTTGAACAAAGCTTTTTTGTTATGCTTTACTTTTGTCACAAATTGTAGTTTATTTTGAACCTTAGCTTTCCTAACTTCATTGTCAAAGCAAGAACATCCAATGTTAGCAGGTCTGGGCTATTTGCTGATATTCTGCCTTACTTATATGCCCTCTTTTCACCTTTTTTATTTGTCCTTTTTGTCTTTCGGTTTACCAGAGAGTTCTTTGTGTAGTCATGTTGGTTTCTCTTGAGATCTCTTATTTTTCTTCTTCACTGGAATTGTGCTAGACCTGGGCTTTCATAATCTCACTTTTCAAAGTTTCTCAAGCTTCTTGGGTTGTTTTCCTCTTGAGGATTCTTGTTCATGGAATCCTTCCCAAGCTCCAAGTTTATTGAAATCAGCTCTCTTGAAGTCCAAGACTCTGTTCTTTGCTCTATTGTTCATGCTTGCATAATGTTGAATTCCAATATTGCATGATCACTATCCACCCACCCCCAAGGTTCCTGCAACTTCAACACCTTCTGCTATTTCATCTCTGTTAGTGAGAATTAACTCAGTATGGCTGACCTTCTAATTCCTTTCTCTACCTTTTGGGAAACAAGTTTTCTGCTTGGTTTGTCAGGAATCTGTTTGATGTTTCACTAGGTAGAGAGTTTGTCTCCCAATTGATGTCAGAGTAGTTAAAGTTTGTGTATAGGTGTGAGTCCTTTTTTATTGAACCTGTGTTTGTTTTCTACATAACCTGTTATGTATCTGAGTTCCCCTTCATCCTTACCACCTGTTTGATTAATGCACTTGGTATGGTACCCGCTATCATGCATCATAGGGCAACAATTTTTGAATCAACATATCTCAAATAGGCTAATTTAAAGAATGTATTCAAAATCTAGGAGTCATTGCTCCTGCAGGATTGAAATTTGGCAAAGTTGTGGGTACGTTAGCAATGTTATGCCACCATGCTGCTGCAGTCGGCTGCAGTCACATGATCATCATTTCCAATGCTTCCTGCCAGCTTTCTACAGGGCAATTCAATGGGGAAACTGGTAGGAAATGGGAAGTCATTCCTGCTCCCACTGCTATTTTACCAATCCCATGGGAGTCGTGAGTACCAGATTTTGGATACATTCTAAAAGTTAATCCTTCTGAGGTACGTAGCTTGATTTAAAAATTATAGCTTAATAATGCAGTTTTGCCCAATTAAAGGTTACAGACACAAGAGTTTTAGTAGTATGTTAATAGTATATAGATAAATTTTCAATACAGGATGGTAAATAATTTTGATTCTGCAGACCCCAGAGAAGTTTTGGGGAATCCCCAGGGGTCCTCAGATTACTCACTATCCATTTGCACTTGTGTTTCCTGCCTGTAGTTATCAAAATCCCTCTTCCTGTTTCAAGTTTAGAGCCTTATTTGCTCTTCCCAGTAGCTGAGAGAAGCATACATATGTGTGGAGGGGGGGAGTGTTTGTGATAGCTATGGGGGATGTGGCAAAATAGCTGAGAAGTTTGATGGTGCATATATCTACAATGAAAAGCCAAGAAGAAAATGAAAAAGATCAGAACATATTCCTTCCAGTAGCCAACACCTAGATAAGCAGAGATTAACAACAGACAAACAATCAAGGAGAAAACAATACCCTCATCAAGGAACTACCAAGGAGTAAAACTGCACTCTCACCAACACTGGCAGAGCAAGCTATTGTATATAAATAGGGAGCAAATTCCACCGTCACTAGCACTGATGATATTACCTAGTTGAGTAATGAAATGTCTGTAAGCAAAGAACCAAACTCAGAGAATACCAAGGACTCCACAGTTCAGCCCTGAGCTAGATATTAGCTTAATGAATTCTGTAAATCCATCCAGCCCATGTTATTTGGTTGAGTTCAACGCAAGCTTGAGTTATACAAATATAAACTACATGGGCTTATAGCAATATTTTACTCAACCTTAATAGTGTCATTAAACTTTTAGTACACCATTCAGAGGTGAAACTTTAGCAAGCACAGCTTATATATAATACAGGCCTTTTGATGGCAATAAAATGATATGAAATATATAGTTTTCATAAGGATATGATCTGTAAGTTGTTAATACTGCCGCTTTATGACCACATTCCCCACTGCTTAGTCTTCACACAGTTGTAATAAACTCCAACTTTATTGCATGGGTGGAACTTCCAGAGTCCTCTCCTCATCCTGGAAAAACGCTCTGAGGAAGAGTGTGGCAGATTTGCTTCTACGTATGACTGTAATACTGTACTAAACTGAGTGGTAATGATGATGCAAGATAGGAAGTCTTGGTTCACAGAAGCACACCTATTTCCTGTACTAGCTGCCACCGTTACACAGGAGACAGGGTTTGTGGTGTGTGGTTGGTGTTTGTTTTTTGGGTTTTTTTGGCTACTGCTCTCTTTGTATTTACTACATTTTTAGTAAGTGAAATTCATGATATCCTGAGCAAGCTATCACATGTCCTAGACTAGTCCAGTAGGGGTGAACAGACTTCAGGCTTCTTTTCCTACAATCAGCCAGCTACAAAAGACACACAATTAAACAAGAGGACACCAGACCAGAATTGTATTCCCAATTTCTTCATAAATAAGTCTTTTCGATTTCAGCTATATCATTTAGTAGAAAATATCATTCTGGGATTACTAATAATGAACAATCAGAGTTAGGAGACTTTGCCAAACTTCCTCAACTCATCCAAAAATCTAGAGTAGTTTCCAAATATTTTATATTCACCCTATTAAAGACCATAAACAGGTACCAGACAAATTGGTACAATCTTTAGTTGGCAGCAAAAAACAAAACAAACAAACAAACAAAAAATCCTAGAGTTTTCTGTATATCATGCTGATGTCCAGTCATAGAAATGAGAGACATTCTGAACCAAACAGCAGTTCGCTGGTTCTGAGTACTTCATTTGTATTCTCCCTTTGGGTGAAGAAAAGTCCAACATTATATTTTTACACATATATTTTATGATGCAGTCATTACACTAGTTCTATGCGGAGGCCGATAAGAACTATAAAGAGATGGTTTTCTTGTGTAAATACACTGATTGAACATTGTGTGATAAAGATGACAGGTCTCCAATTGCTACAGGAAGCTTTACTGTTAGCAAAGCCATATCACCTCTACAAGGATTCTTCTTATCCATACTATATTTAGATAGTGCATATTTATTTATTATAATTGTATCCTGCTTTCATTCAGGAGCAAAAGATGCTATTCACAGCAGTCACTTTTTCCATTTTCCCTCACAGCAAGGTAGGTTGGTCTGAGAGACAATGATTGGCTTGACTCACCCAGTGAGCTTCAGTGGCTAAGGAGGGACAGGAACCTGGCTTCCTGGGTGCCAGTCCAACTCCTTAACCTCTACATCAGGCTTCTCGTTAGAACTTAGACAGCTACAGAGATCACAGAACATGCCCTGGCTGATTTATGAGGTCTTCAATCCACCAGTACTTTTCCACTGAGGCCTGCAATAGCTTCACAAAGAGCTATTATGTGACTGCTATTCAAATTTCCCAAAATACCCAAGGGCAGTGCTACATCCGGATACATATTTAAATTCAGTAATAAATAAAATATAAGAGCAAACCTGTGATTTCATTGAAATGCATTTGCCCAGATTTCTCCATATGTGCAGCTGTCTCTGTCCATAATCATTAGCAATTGTTGGGTTCGCATTGTGTCTTGCTATAACTGGCTACTTATAAGGGTCATTTTGTCTTTGTATCTATCAGAAGTTACTCTGTAGAGATGCAGAGAGATGTAGGTAGTTTGTTGAGTAATGGTGAGCAAACATTCAGCCAGCACTAGAGAGTTACTGCTATCCGGCCTCTATTTTTTGCCTGTCCTTCTTTAGTGGTATGATATTTATTTGGAAGTATATGTTAGGATAGATATTATTTTACTTTCCCTGATAGGAAGGCATAATGGAACTCTGGCTACAGTGAATTATTTCACTTGGTAGAAATCTAATTCTTCAGAGTAAGGTGGTACTATCAGAAATATTAGTAGTTGATATTCAGAGCTGGATCTTCAACAATAGAACATTCTGTGTTGCCTTTTCAATCCATGGTGGAAAGTTACTTGCCTTACAAGTGCCATAAGCAACAACTCCTACCTCCTTCACAACAAATAATTAACCTGTTTCCCTGTGTGGAACCTGGTGCTTTTCTCTATAGAGAGGAGAATAATTATATTCAGGAGCAGCCAAAACATTAATATTTGCATCTTTTGCATATGAGACATAGAATTCCACCCTTTTGCACCTGGGTGAGTTGTTTTGTCCTTTCATCACTGATGTTTGGGTGGTTTTTATCAAGTACTTATCTGGAGTCCTAAAATAGGGATATCTTAAGGTTGCTGGGAAAGAACTGTTAACAAAAGATTATGTCTATGAGAAAGACTATTTGTAAGAAGTATTCCCTTGTACCAAGGCTGCCTTTAAAGATGACTCAGATGTTTCAGCTGGTAAATAATACAGCTATTTACATTTTTGCTATTGGGCTTAGACATAACAATCACATTGCATCAGCTATCTACCCATTACACTGGTTTGCCAGTGCTTTTCTGGTTTAAATTCAAAATGTTGATTTTTGATCTTTAAAAGCCTAAACAATATGACTTCAGATTATTAACTACCGTATAATGATATACAGTATAACCCTTTTTAAAAATAAGTTTCAGTGGTCCTATTTGAATACAAAGTCAGAACTTTCGAGATGGTATCTTCTATATGATAGAACTCCTCTCATGATACCTGTGGCTGCCCTTACCATTAAAATTTACCATTAAGAGGGCATTAAAAAAAATATTGTGGCTTTTCTGGGGAAAAGATTTATAATATTTGCCCAAATTTGATTTTAAAATTATACTTTATAGTTACTGACTTCATTTAGAACTAGTTTAAGTGTACATCCATTATAATTTGTTATTCTGAATGTGTTTAATTAAAGAAACAAAATATTAAACCAAAAATTATAAAACAATTAAAGAGTTAAAAAACAAAATCTAAACTAGGAATAATAACAAATCAAAAAGTAAAAAGAACAGAAACTAATGCATATATGATATTACAAAGAAATATAAATATTGTAATTATTTATATTCAACACATATCCAAAACTACATTTGAATATTTCAAAAGCAATCAATTAAAAATAGAGGGAGAGCTCTTAGTATAGTAATAAATTTACCAAGTCCTCAATCTAATATAAAAAATATTTGGCATACAATTTTGTTATGATATCAGTGATGCTAATCTGTCTATAATTTGAAGGATCACCCTTATCACCTTATTATCCTTTGATTTTTGTAAACGAGGACTACAAAAGAGAGTTTCAAACCAGCTAGTATTTGGAAATAATTATTTATATAGGTAAATAAAGTAAAGGAGCCCACCAATCAATGTGACTGTTGTGTATTAACCCAATTTTACAAGGTCTGTTATAAAACGGTTGAATAAGATGTTCAATTCAAATCCTTAATTATCTGTTGTATATATTGCAAGCCTGTGTTTTAGGTGGGAATGTTTGCTTTAAAGTCATTGGCTGCCGCCTAGCGGTGGTCCGTATAAATAAGAGTCAAGCTGTTACTTTCACTCCTGTGTCTTCAATCCCTCACCATTCCCAGTCTACAACAGTGGTGATGAGAGTGGGATTATGCTACTAAGGAAGAAAGAGCTGGAGGACTAAGAGCTAAGAGTCACTAAGGGGTAAGACCAGGCATCAGCGCCCTGGTAGGAACAGCATTCCCCCCCCCCTTCTGCCTACCAGCCAGCAATGCTGGAGGCATCACTATCTTAAGGGATCAGTCCCTAGGATTTGTACAGAAGCCCTTCGCATCATAAGGCATTGGAGACGCAGTAACAGCCAGCTATAGCCAAAGTTGGCAAGCTATCCGAATTCAACGTATCGCACTCAGAACAATGGAGTTCTTATGTCTTCCAGGGTCAAAAACTACCTGAGAGTGAATCAGGTCAGGGAAGATGGACTAAAGGCTGCAACCTTGCTGTGCATATGTGGCCAAGCAACTTTTGATATAGCAGAGAATCTAGTCGCTCCTGCTACCTTGGAGTCAGTTACCTTTGCTGACTTGAAAAGAAGACTCAAAGAACACTTTGAACCAAGACTGTCCATCATCGCATGGAGACATGCATTCGAGCAGAGAGAACAGCAGCCCAGAGAGTCCACTGCTGAATTCGTGGCTGCCCTTTGGCAGGGGTCCAGGCTCTGCGAATTTCCAGATTTATAGGATCGGCTCAGGGACCGACTGGTATGTGGCCTGAGAAGCAGAGACTTACAGCAGAGGCTGTTTGCAAAGGAGACCCTGACATTCCAGGACGCACTGAAAGAAGTGATGGCAGAAGAGGCCGCAGGTGGAGCTGTCAAGGCTTTATGACCCTCAAAGAATTCCTCCAGCCAGATAGCCATTCATCATGAAGATTCAGAGAGAGCAGATGACCCAGATGAGGACATTGAGATCGACCGGGTGCAGAAGCTATTATCCATCCATCCATCCATCTATCTATCTATCTATCCATCTATCCATCCATCCATCCATCTATCTATCTATCTATCTATCTATCTATCTATCTATCTATCATCTATCATCTATCTAACATATGGAATGGGTCAGGAATGATATTTCACCATTGTCTCTAAAAGAAAACATCAAAGAGAATGACAGTGGCTTTCCTTCTTTCATTTGGGATCTGGTTGAGTAGATTTTAACTGGATAGGTGTTAGAATTGCATTAATCTATTCCCAATATGGATCTGATGGAGTGGAGGAAAAGGTTGGAAGAGCAGCTATACCAGCTATGGATGATAACTTGCTCTGTTCTCTATCAGGAAAGAGAAAGGGGGGATGTGACCTCATTGTTCACAGTATCTTGTTGAAATGTTTCACAAATCTGGGGGTTGGAAGGTGTGTTAGGTGATGATTCTGTTATCCCTCTGGCCACAGGAGATAGAACAGTTTTTTTAAAGCATGGTCCTAGGATCCATGGGTTCTCCCAAAAGCCTTTTAGGAGTCTACAAAATCAAAATTATTTTCTACTCTATGTTGAAAAACAATTCAGTATTAAAATTCCATCAAACAATTATGAGAAATGGTATCATTTTAATTTTTAATAAAGAAAATATAAATAAATATAATTCATATAAATAAAGCTATTTGGCGGCTTTCTATCATTTTTTAAAATGCGAAGGGCCTTAGAGAGAAAATATGCTTAAGAAACAAGAACTGTCCTAGAGAATCTTATAAGGTACATTTTGTTTCCTCTGTTACTTAATACTATATGAAACTACTATGAAGGATTATTTGCAGGTCTGGTGCTAGCTGTCATCAATGTACTGTTTATATATTATCATATTATGGTTAGTTGTACAATCAGCCAGATGTTTAGACTGGATTTGGCATTTTTATTCACCTTTCAAATTCCTCCTAAGGACCTGGGGCAAGCATATGTTGTTATTTCATTATTTCATTCCATTCATTGCAAGATATAAGCTGTTCCAAATAAAACTACTTTTTGCAATTGACTGATGGTCATTTTGTCAATGCCAAGAGTGCTCAAGTAGTACTCCAAATGTTTTGGAATTGCACCCACAGAGCTTATAACTCTCAGTTCTATTTTTTTTCTTTTGCCACAATCGCTCTATTTCTATTTGCAGGTCTTTGTATTTTGTGATTTTCTCCAATTCTTTTTTTTCTATTTTGCTGCTTCCAAGTATTGCAATATCCATTATCCAGATTTCATTGTCTTTCTTATCTGTAACTGTTAAGGCTTTGTTGTTTATTATGTGTGGATAATCTATAGTTAGATTCACAGACTAAGACTGATGGACTAATTCAACTCCTAACCAGATTCTAAGAATTATTAAAGTAGTATTTAAGAATATAGGCAATTCCAGGCAGGATGTTTTTTAGTAAAATTAGGAAATTTGGATCTGATTAAAATCAATATTTCCAGATATTGAGAAAGTCCTTAATAACTAAAGTCAGTGAACTGTTTTTATTCTTATATATCTATGTACATTCTGGACAATACCTTTTATAATATGCTTTTATAAGAACTGCATTTACTATTGGTCTCTTTCCAAATGTTATTAAAGGTGCAGGGTATCACTATGTATCCTAGGCCTGCATATCTTTGAGATGCCAATTCCAGGTAAATACTATTGGAACAGAAGAGTACTATTCTTATTTCCTGATGGGTGGTAGCATAAAGGTAAACATTCTTTCCAGGGGGTCTCCTCTCTAGAACAGCCAGATCACACCCACTCCAGCACCAGGCAAGAGAGACTCCTATTCTAATAACCTTTTAGTTTGTCAAGGCTTATTTTTTCTAGAACGTCCTTGATTAGTCAGAGTGGGGCTGTTGCTGGATTGCAGGATATAGTTGATCATTGTTTACTGCTTAATGTATTTAATAATAATAATAATAATAATAATAATAATAATAATAATAATAATAATAATAATAATAATAATAATAAAGTTGGAAGGGACCTTGGAGGTCATCTAATCCAACCCCTGCTCAAGCAGGAAACCCTATACCATCTCAGACAAATGCCTGTCCAGTCTCTTCTTAAAAACTTCCAGTGTTGGAGCATTCACCATTTCTGGAGGCAGGTTGTTCCACTGGTTAATTGTTCTAATTGTCAGGAAGTTTCTCCTTAACTCTAGGTTGCTTCTCTCCTTGATTAGTTTCCACCCGTTGCTTCTTGTCCTGCCTGCAGGTGCTTTGGAGAATAGTGTGACTCCCTCTTCTTTGTGGCAGCCCCTGAGATATTGGAACACTGCTATCATGTCCCCCCTCGTCCTTCTCTTCATTAAACTAGACATACCCAATTCCAGCAGCCGTTCCTTATATGTTTTAGCCTCCAGTCCTCTAATCATCTTTGTTGCTCTTCTCTGTACTCTTTCTAGAGTCTCAACATCTTTTTTCTGTTTGTTTTTTGTTATTATCTATATCTATGAGCTGTACTTCACTTAAAGGCCACTGGATCAAAATAGTATAAACAAAGTTGCACATCTCTGGGGGAAAGTTAAAAAAAAAAAGTAAAGGCAGCAGTTGATTGAAAGCCCACTCCTTTTTGAAAATGTATTGCATGCGCGACAGAAATAAAAAAAAGAGATAGAGTTTCAATCAAATGGGTACAGCCACTATATTGATTTTCTTGATCCCTTGGATGCCCTGTGAAGTATCCCTTTGAAGCCGCTTTGAAAGGCATCCATTACCTCTAAAGGTAAAGCAGTTGTGCCTCATTTCGGCAGCATCTTCAAGTAGCCCAATAGCTAGAGGAGATTTTTGCACAGAAACGTTTCTCAGCATTACCAATCACTTACTGTAAGTTCTGGAAAATGCCTCTGCACAGAAGAAAAGACTCGTTCAACTAATGGAACTGCCAGGTGAGGTTTAATGGTGGTGCCAAATGCATCAATGAGATAAATACAGTGGTGAGATTCAGCCAGTTCACACCACTTCGGCAGAACAGGTAGTTAATTTTTTGTTGCCCAGGCCCAGAACAGACTTCCGGAAGTTGCATCCACCCAGAGAACTGGGTGGATTCATATTTGAATCCTACCACTGGATAAATAGTGATTCTCTTGCATACGGTAAAAACCCATCCATTGCTTTCTTGCAAGTTATGATTTTTTTATTTTGTATTCTGCTTTGTTTTAAACAGGATTCTTTAGAAGTATGTATTTTTTCACATGTGCTTCATTTAAATACTGATGTTCTATTTCTCTCACATTCAAAATGTTAAAGTCTTTATTTTAAAAAAAATGTTTTATTAATTTTTAAGAATTACAATCTTTAGACAAGGATGCCCACTTTTTCCTCTTCTATTTATTTTATCATTAGAAATACTCCTGACAAAAATTAGAGAGGACCAAGAAATAAAGGGTTTAAAAATTAAGAAGGAAGAATATAAGGTCCAGGCCTTCGCTGACGATTTGGTATTTATTTTGGAAGACCCATTAGAAACCGGTTTTAAATTGATTCAAAAAATAGAAGAATTTGGTGAGGTAGCCGGG
>NW_015386333.1:2354765-2382562 GCF_001527695.2 Protobothrops mucrosquamatus
AAAAGAAAAGGAAGACACAGAATACTATTTAATATGGAACAAGTGGTATGACTGGCTGGAGAGTAGAAATAAGAGAGAATAAATGTGGAAAGGTTAAAAGTGGAAAATGTGTGTATAATAATGTATGAAGGAAGAAAAATGCAAATAAGAAATAATGGGGCAACAAGGACAAATACTCTAAAGAAGAATAAGGGGGAAAATGTAAATAATAGAAGATTACTGTTACGAAATTGCTGTTAAAATATATACTGTATATATGTGTGTTATGTTTTGTTTTGTTTTGTTGGTTTAAATAATAAAAATTAAAAAAAAAAGAATTACAATCTTTAGAGCTTAGTAAACAACATGTTGTCTGGGTTCACATATTTAACATTAACTTCTTCAATATAAATCTATTCAGTACTGCACAATCCAATATTTTTTCCCTGATCCTCCTTTCTTCCCCATATTTTTTCATTTTCCCCTCATGTATACAAAGTTTGATATAAACATCTTCATTATATTTTACTAATATTATACAAATAACCATAATATCAATTCATAAATCAATATCCTGTTTTTCATGCTCTTGTTAAAGTTTGATTTCGCATCAATATTTGAAGTATCATTGTCAGTTATGATTTTCTCAGTATTAATTGCATTTATATAACTAAAAGTTTTATTCATACCAATCCTCTTCTTATTTTCATATTTCCCATATCAAAAGAAAAAAATGCTATTATAATTCTAAATCATATCTTTCATTATAAAAGTCTAATTATATCTAAGGGTCATCCGTTCTTTTAATCATATTCAAACAAGTATTTAAACATATAATGGCTCCTCTAATAGGTCAAATCTTCTATTTTTTAATCTAACTCTAGCTTAGCAAGAGTCAAAATGTTAAAGTGTTTAGAAATTACTTTTAAATATTCCAGATTTCTTTGGAAGTGAAGGAGGGCTGAATAGACTTTAGATTGATAAGTATGCCAAATGCCTGGGAAAAAGGATCCCAAACATTCAGGAAGCATTGTGTAAGGAAGTAGTGAAGCAATTTCAGCTTATTAGATGTAATTTAGCGTCACTTTCTTGCATAACTTTTCACCATACAGGAAACTGATTTTTTTCCTCTCACAAATTGAAGGCAACCTGAGAGATTATTAAAAATCTCTTCATCAAACTGCTGTCACTCAAACATCAAAAGAATGATGAGTGGGCTATGACAGTTCTTTGAGCAGTGCCTCAATGAACTTTTTAAAACCTCAGAACTTCAGAAAAAACATGGGACATGACAGGCCCGAACTGTAAATACCTAGATAGTTCAAGCAAGACACATACAACTTGTATAATTCAAACTTGTAAGTAAACATACATAAGATAAAATTGCACAAAACAACCAATAGCTACTTGTTCAGATATAATTTTACAGAATGTTCAAAAGTGCTTTCCCCAATTTAGTGCTCTCTGAATATGTGAAATAACAACTGTCATTAACTGATTTTCAAATTACTTAATAGGAATGGTAATAAAACTACTTTTTACACCTACAGTGAAGAAAATTTGGATAACCAAGAATTTAAATTTATATGAAAAGACTGTGACCTTACTTTATTTCTGGTAAATTTTAGAATCTGCATTTGCTCGAAGGGCCTGTTTAATTCTATGTACAATCCATTTCTTCTTAGGTACAAATTACAGAAAAGTGTGTGCATTAATTCAGATAAATGTATTTCCAATTTTCTACATGCTTTCTAGAGAACCAGTTTGGTGTAGTGCACCACTTCATCAGAGGCATGGAGTGGTTAAACTGATATAAAGATTTGAAAAAGGATTGGGAGAAGAAAGTGTAGTTATACAGATATAAGCTGCATGGGAGACTGATTATAAATAACTCATCAATTAGCAATTGAAATATGTTAAAAACTAATGGTTGTTAAAACAGCTTGAACATTTTTAATGCCTATGAGTTTAGTGGTCTCTTATTCTTTAATGCCTGGGCAGTTACACAGTTCTAAAATGGCAACTTTTGAAATCTATTACAAGAGCTTAAAATGCTCTGATATTACTTGCTTTGAGTACTAATGTCCATTAATTCTTTTGCAGAAAATTTGGCCTGTTTGTGCTATCTAGTACCTGGAGGAATATTGTCAGCTGATTACAGCGTTTATCACATTGGAGGAAAAGCATGTGAAAATGCCTCTAATTTCATGTGTATGATTGTTCATGCCTGTGATAGTGTTGATGTAAATGTAGGGATAAAGTAAATATCTTAATTTCTTGCAGGATCCAAATTTTATCAACAACCTTTGTGTAAAGGGTTTCAGAAGTAGGACTTGATTAGCTATTGTTGGGGAAGCATGTGCATGCCTATGTTATTGCCCAAGGTAAAATAGATATAGGTGAGTACAAGACACACAGTGAGGTGTCAGGGTTTGTTGTGTTGCCATCAGTGAAGATGTTCTTGATGGTTTGAAATCCATGTTTGTAGGTATATTGGTATACAGTGCCTTCACATCCATTGCAGTTAAAATAGTATTCTTAAAGTCTTGGTGCTTTTATGTAATTGAAAGTGCTAATGATATAAAATTTGGGCAAAGAGTATATGAAACCTGATATTACAGGTGTAATGTTTCTAATGCTTGACCCAATGGTAAAGTCTGGATTACCTAATTGGGTATTTTAGGAAACAGATGACAGATACCTGGTTGGGATTCCTGGAGTATTGATACAGTCTTGTATGTCTTTGGGTAATCATTTCATTACATTGTGGAATATGAGAGGGTTAATAGAACAACAGAGTTGGAAGAGACTTGGAGCTCTTCTAGTCTAACCTCCCCTTTCCCCTCTGCCCGCTCAAGTAGGAGATCCAACCGGTATACTATATCAGAAAAATGGCTATTCAGTCTCTTTAAGTTAAGTTTAACTTCAATTACTTCACTGCTTCGTTGGCATTATATCCTTATACATTTTTCAATAATGAAAATTGCCCCTCCCTGGTCAGCTTGATTATGATGTTGTTTTTGAGGTGGTAATAATAATAATAATAATAATAATAATAATAATAATAATAATAATAATAATAATAATAATAATAATAATAATAATAATAATAATAATAAAAAAGTTAGAAGGGGCCTTGGAGGTCATCTAGTCCAACCCCCTGCTCAGGCAGGAAACCCTATACCATTTCGGACAAATGGCTGTTCAGTCTCTTCTTAAAAACTTCCAGTGTTGGAGCATTCACCGCTTCTGGAGGCAGGTTGTTCCACTGGTTAATTGTTCTAACTGTCAGGAAGTTTCTCCTTAGTTCTAGGTTGCTTCTCTCCTTGATTAGTTTCCATCCATGGCTTCTTGTCCTGCCTCCAGGCGCTTTGGAAAATAGCTTGACTCCCTCTTCTTTGTGGCAGCCCCTGAGATATTGGAACACTGCTATCATGTCCCCCCTCCTCCTTCTCTTCGTTAAACTAGACCAGGGGTAGGCAACCTCGGCTCTTTTATGACTCATGGACTTCAACTTCCAGAGTCAGCTATGCTGACTCAGGAATTCTGGGAGTTGAAGTCCATGAGTCATAAAAGAGCCGAGGTTGCCTACCCCTGAACTAGACATACCCAATTCCAGCAAAAGTTCCTTATATGTTTTAGCCTCCAGTCCCCTAATCATCTTTGTTACTCTTCTCTGTACTCTTTCTAGAGTCTCAACATCTTTTTTACATCATGGTGACCAAAACTGGATGCAGTATTCCAAGTGTGGCCTTACCAAGGCATTGTAAAGTGGTATTAATACTTCACGTGATCTTGATTCTATCCTTTTATTAATGCAGCCCAGCACTGTGTTGGCTTTTTTGGTAGCTGCAGCACACTGCTGGCTCATATTTAAGAGATTGTCCACTAGGACTCCGAGATCCCTCTCACAGTTACTACTATTGAGCAAGGTACCCCCTATACTATACCTGTACATTTGGTTTTTCTTGCCTACATGTAGAGCCTTACTTTTTTCACCATTGAATTTCATTGTGTTAGATAGCGCCCAGTGTTCAAATCTGTCCAGATCCTCCTGTATCTTAAGCCTGTCTTCTGGAGTGTTGGCTATTCCTGCCAGCTTGGTGTCATCTGCAAATTTGATGAGTTCCCCATCTATCCCCTCGTCCAAATCATTGATGAAGATGTTGAAGAGCACTGGGCCCAGAACAGAGCCTTGGGGCACCCCACTACACACTTCCCTCCATGTAGATGCGGTTCAATTAAGGACCACACACTGAGTACGGCCGGTCACCCAGCTACAAATCCATCTGGTGGTGATGCTGTCTAATCCACATTTTTCTATCTTATCGAGTAGTAAGTTGTGATCTACTTTATCAAATGCCTTACTGAAGTCCAAGTAAATTATATCCATACCATTCCTCTGATCCACTAATTTTTTCACTTGGTCAAAGAATGCAATAAGATTTGTCTGGCATGATCTGTTTTTGACAGACCCATGTTGGCTTTTAGTAATGACTTTGTTTGCCTCTACGTGTTCACTGATTCGTTGTTTGATTATCTTTTCCAAGATCTTCCCAGGTATTGAGGTCAGGCTGATATGTCTGTAATTTCTTGGATCACTTCTGCCAGTTCCTTGAGAATCTTGGGTGTAATCCATCCAATCCTGGCGATTTGAACTCGTCTAGGCTGGACAGGTGCTCACCATTTTCTTGCCTATCTTAACTTGTGTTTCTATTCTGTTTTTTATGGCACTATTTTTGATAGGTTGGTCTGTTTTTTTCCCTTTATGTAAAGACAAATGCAAAAAATGAGTTAAATAGTTCTGCTTTCTCCCTGTTGCTTGTCACCTTCTTGCCACTTTCACCCACTAATGGACCAATCATTTCCTTCACTTTTTTCTTGTTTTTTACATGTTGAAAGAAGCTTTTTTTGTTATTTTTGACTTTGGTCGCAAGCCTTAGTTCATTATAAGCCTTAGCTTTCCTCACTTCATCTTTGCAGGCTCGGGCTATTTGCTGATATTCTGACTTACTTATGTGCCCCTCTTTCCACTTTCTATACTTGTCCTTTTTATCTTTCAATTTATCAGAGAGTTCTTTATGCAGCCATGCTGGTTTCTTTTGAGAGCTGTTATTTTTCCTCTTTGTTGGTATTGAGGTAGACTGGGCTTCTATTATCTTGCTTTTCAAAATTTCCCAAGCTTCTTGCGTTGTTTTCCCCTGGAGGATTCTCATCCATGGAATCCTTCTCAAACCCTCTCTAAGTTTATTGAAATTAGCTCTCTTGAAGTCCAAGACTCTAGTTTGACTGTGTTCTATTGCTTGTGCTTCCATAATGTTGAATTCCAATATTGCATAATCACTTCCTCCCAAGGTTCCTGTGGCTTCAACACCTTCTATCATTTCATCTCTGTTAGTGAGAATTAGATCCAAAATGACTAATCCCCTAGTTCCCTTCTCTATTTTTGGGGAGACAAAGTTGTCTGCTAGGTTTGTCAGGAATCTGTTTGATCTTCCACTTAGTGCAGAGTTTGTCTCCCAGCTGATGTCAGGGTAGTTAAAGTTCCCCCATTACTATTGTGATGTGCTTCCTACATATCTTAGTTAGCTGACTAGCAAAAAGTTCATCTATTTCCTCTGTTTGGTTGGGTAGCCTATAGCAGTGGTGGCGAACATATGGCACGAGTGCCAGAGGCGACACACAGAGCCCTCTCTGTGGGCATGCACGCTGTCACCCCAGCCCCGCGGCCCCCTCCTCACCAGCAGCCCCCTGGAGAGGAGTGACTCCCAGGTAGGGCCCACACAGAGCAGTGCAGCCAAGCACATGGCAGCTGGGTAGCAGGGACAAGACTTCAGCCTCGCGCCCCATTGCGTGCAGATGATGTTATGGGGCACGGGCGGAGGGCATGGCCACCATGGTGCTGTAGGGCCACCTGGGTGATCTGCGGTGGGCCGTGGAGGCGAAGGATGGCCTGCGGGTGGGCGGGGTGGGGTGGAGCAGAACGGGGGTGGGGTGGGGCAGTTTTTGGGCACTCGGTCTCTAAAAAGTTCGCCATCACTGGCCTATAGTATGGCAATGTCATTTTTACTCCTTTTTATATTGACCCAAATGCATTAGATGACTTCTTGTATGGCACTGTTGAAATTGTTGCATAAGAGGTAGGTGTTTTGTGTGAGTGTGTGTGTGCATATGTGTGTTTTTATGATTGTGGCATGTTTTAGCAAAAACATTCAATGCAGAAATCCAATTCAATATTATATCCATCTGCAAGCATTCGTGCAGCATTCTTTTAATGCAAATGGGATTTGGTGTGATATATAGTTGTATAGTGTCCCAGGAAGCACTGGGTTATATGTCTTGCTTCCTATCAAAGTCTTAAGCAACAAAAAAAGTTTAAAAGAGTTGTACATTTTGTATATATGCTCTGTGTCATCTGAATTTATATTTGTTAAGTACATGACTGAAATTCCTATCATGATTAAGGCGTTTATAAAATGGGTTAGTGTGTTTATTGACCTATATATGCTTTTCATTTATATAAAAGTAAATTACATATATTTATTATCAGATTTTTATTCCAGCTTTATTTTTGATCAAGTAAAGGTAACAACATGCCTAATGATCCCAACTCCTATCGTGCCCACAAGAACCCTATAAAATGATTTAGGCTGGGAGAGAGTGAGTGGCCAAAATCAGCCAAGCTGTCTTTCATGCCGAAAGGAGGAATTTAAATGCATGGTTTTCTGATTTCTAGTTCAGTATGATTAAATATTTTTCATTAATGATATGTTACCTTTCAATTTGCTGGGGAGGACCCTAGATTGTCTTGCAAAGGGAGCTGTTTAGGCAAATGCCCCACAGTGGAATCCTTGGATGATGCCAGTGCCCCATATATAACAGAAAAGCTTTTATAGGTTAATCATACTGTGTCTATGTGACTTTAAACTACCTTTCTTTCTTACAATCACTGTTGTAAGACATGATTACCCATTTCACATATGCAGATTCTGTGATAACTATTCACTGTTCTTGAACTTTATTCATGAAAAGGAGACAGAAGGCCTTTTCCCACAACCAAGTTATAGTTATACCAATCCATCTTTGAGCCAAAACTATACTGGCATGAGATATGTTGTCTCCATTGCCAATCTTTAGCCCATCTTGATTTCCTTGATTCCCAGTAACTAAATTCAACTGATTTCTCTCCAAGGTAGTGTATATCAAAGCCTAATAAATTTTCATATATCTTCAGGGCTGCTCTTGAACAGTGTCAAAAATAGGAAGAAAACACAACCCCAAAACATCCAAGGATAACTTAGCCAGTTCATTCTTGAGCTGGGACAAGATAAAAGGAATGTCACAGGGACGTGACAGAGGAAAGATGTTGCTAAAATATATTTGTGCTATAGTATGTGCATGTATCAGAATCCAGTTATATTTCCTTTCTATCTATCTCCTCTGATCTAAAACCAATTCTCACCCTTCCCTGCCATACTCCCAAGGGGGAGGGGGGATATGCACGCGGGTTTATTGCTTTCACTTCCTCTATTCACTACAAAGTAACCTTTTGTTTATTCGCCTTCGTGTCTGCTAACCATTACAATGTAACAAATTGTCTCCTATACTATGCACCCCTCTGAACTTCTCCTCCCTATCAGACAGCTAGGAAAACGGGGGGGGGGGAGAGATACAAACCTCCGGGACCTGGTTTATTTCTCTGTCCTCAAAAGGAGGTGTGAAGAGCTGTGGAATGATCGTGCACAAACGGAGCAGGACTGATGTTATCTTTCCTTTCCCATCGATGGATTTAACACCTGGGAATTTGCTGGTCTGAACCACCCGGATGAACTGTGGGGTGGGGTTTGTTTAGGGACATGTTAAAATATCGAAATGTAAGGGAATCCCTCAGATCCTGTCTATTATGCCTGCTATCAACTATTCTTAATAAAAGTTCCTGTTGGAAGAAATTGTTTCCAAGAGTTCTGCTTTCTTAAGATGTGGGTTGAAGTGGGTCCTTACAGCATGCAGGGAAAGCTTTATGCTTTCACAAATAGGAGAAGGAACAGCCATCCTGCTGCTCAATGCATAAACAGTCACCAGTACCTACATTAATAAATACATTTAGCTACCATCACCATTCTGATTGATTTTGAATTACAGGCTCATAACTATTGCTGAAAACATTCAGAGTAATTTTTTTCCATTCCATTCTTGCCTAATGAAAAATTTTGGAGATGAAGATGTGCCATTTTGATTTGTCCTAAAAGAAGATACAGGAATAAAGTAGCATTTTAATTTGCCACAGGAAGTCTATCCCTTTTTATCTTCCAGACTGATTGTATCAGAACCCTTCTTACCTGCTGTGCACTTTGATGTTTAAAAAGGCCAAGGATTGAACTTACTTTGCTTTAGGGAATGCAACACGTCATTCCTTTGTCATTTTAATATACAGACTTGCTTTAAGATATCAGGAATTCAAGCCAGTGCAGGCAAATAGTTAAAACTCTGCACAGTGACCATTTTCTTTCTATAATAATGTTCCTAGTCATATGCCTTGAACATATTATAATCTTTGCAGAACAAAATATATTGGCAGAAACAATTAAGGAAGATTTTCAAATGGTTTTAAAGTATCCAAAAGTTTATTTAAATGTTATATTCTACAATTATATTTATCTTTTCATCTTTCAATTTGATTTTTATTTCCCTAAAGTGTTTATGTCTTGCTTATTTGGCAACCAGATTCTCTATCGTGTTTTCTTTTCTCTTAACTGCAGTTTATTCTATTCTACTACTTAGTTTTTGAGGGGTTTTTTCAGTTCAATTAACATGCTGTATATCATCCTTTAGCTAGCAGAAAGATGTTATCAGCATAAAATTTGGCAGTAAGGGTATATCCCCACTGGAAATCCCCTTCCTGCCTCCATAGCCTCTTTTCAAGCTTGAAAGCTGATGTCCTAATTTTAGACATTGTAGGGTATCTTAAGCATACTCATTGTTTCAGTCCTCTGGCTTTATGTGCCCACCCCTTTCTAGACATCACTAGCTGTCAAGAAACCAGTGATATAATTAGCAAATGGTTTGGGCAGATGGCTGGACCTTTAGTTAAGCAATTTGTTAAAACTGAATTTCAGGTTTATGTGCACAAATTTGTGTTGGGCTTGTTTGCAGTGTGGAGGTGAATTTTGACAGATAGCTAAATAGTACTTCCCTTTTATCTGTGCAAGCCTCATGAGATTGATCATCAATCTTGCACAGGTATGGAGATTTCAAAGAGTGCTAATCCCATATAGAATTCTCGCCAATTCACCAAGTTCCAATATATATCAAATTGATAATACTCAAGGGAATGTCAGTGGTGGCAACAAATGGATATGGCCAAGAGCACAATAGAAAGTATCCTTTTAATTCTCCACTGGGGTCAAGATAAAGGCAACATTATGGGGATTGGCAAAAAAAAAGGATGTTGCCAGGGGATGTTTGTGCCATGCTTATATGCTAGTGAGGAAAGGCCAAAAGTCTGTGAAATCACAGTGCCATCTTGTGGTAAAACATTAGATTCAAACAAAATGTTTAAGGTAGTGTTGTTAGGGATTTGGGGGGCAGCCTTCAAAGCTTCCTTTTAACCTAAAAATTGGATACATAGGATACAGATCAAAACTGTAGTGAATCATTAAACTAACTTTTAAAAACTTTATCCAAAAAATCTAGGGAAATAACATAACAATTTAGTTACAAATAGTCAGGGCTTTTTTTCTCATAGAATGCCCAGGACGGAGTTCCAGCACCTTTTTTGGATGGAACCTTGTAGAGTAGGCAAGGCGGGTTGTATGACATGTGTGAGTTACGGCACCTTTTTTTTTTTTAGAAAAAAAGCACTGCAAATAGTACTTCCCAAAGGTGCTTTTTTCAAAAGGCAGCTGGACTTCGTTTTGAAAAGTTTTTGCTTTTCATCTAGTCGAAAACTGAAGAAGCTTCTTGGATGAGAAGTGAAACGTCTTCAAGGAAAAACAAAGTCCAATTGCCTTTTGAAAAAAGCACCTTTGGGACAACCATGACCTGGATGACAAGAGAATCTTCATATACAAGTTATACTATTCAAAGGCATTACCTCTCATAAAGTTCAGTTTTAAAATATATTTTATTGTGGAATCCCTGATGCTCTCTGAGTTTGGTCCTTTGTTTGCAGACGTTTCGATACTCGATTAGGTAACTTCTTCAGTGCTGGAAGGAAATGGCCTTTGCTGTTTATATTTGCTCTGTCGGTGTTGGTGGGAGTCTTATTTTCTCCCTGGTAGTCCCTTAATTATAGTGTTGTTTACTACAAGACTGTTTGCTTATGGGGAACAGTCAATGGACTCTCGTGCAATCACTAACACTTCACGGAAGGTCGGGGAAAAAAGTTTAAACACACACCCTCAACGTCGCATTTTCGAAGAGCAATCTCGGAGGAAGCACGACTTCCGCAGCTTTACATTATGCTTCCGGAACACCGTTGCTCCGCCCCCACATTCCCGCGAGGATTTCCCCGCGGGGAGTGGTCGGGGCTTGCTCTGCTCCGCTTCCCCAGTTATGGCGGTGGCGGCGGCGGCGGCACCGGCACCTGCTGCTGCTGCTGCTGCTGCTGCTGCTGTTGCTGTTGCTGCGGGGAGGGAGAAGGCAGAGGGGGGAGGGGATGTCCCCTCCCCCCCGCTGCCGCCATCCCCCCCCCGCGGCCAGAGAGCAGGTGAGTGAGCGAGAGAGCTGAGTGGCAGGCAAGGCTGGCTGGCCGGCCGGCCGCAGGGGAGAGGGCAGATCCTCGAACTGCCGGGAGGGTGGGGGAGCGCGAGAGGAAGTGACGCCTAGGAAGCGGGCGACGGCCTCAGCTGGAATGGGGGCAACGGGACCAGGTGAAGCCCGGAGGGTCAAGGAACACGATGGTGGAGCTGCCTTGTCCTCGGAGGAGCGAGAGGGAGGTGCAAGAGCTTTGAGCCGTGCGAGCCTGTATGGGGGCTGAGAGGGGAGCCTCTGTAGAAGAGCACGGTGATTCCCTCCCTGCAAGTAGGAAGAGCAGGCCTGTTCGGAGGCAGCTGCTGCTCCGAGCGTACGCTCCTCGCCCTTATTTTCAGGTGCCCTAAGGTCGGGATAGAAAACACATCTGTTAATCATATGGGCGAAAAGGCCGCCATTCCTATTTCGAATGAAAAGCAGCCTATTTCGAGGAAAGCTAATCAAATAAATAATAAGCCAGCCTTAATTTTTCTTCAGCCTACAACAGAAGTTGGAAGTAGCAAAATATAAGGATCCTGTTTTCTCTTCCATCTTTTTACATTCCCTTTTTTGTTGCCACCCTCCCCGGCCATACACACATTGATGGAGAAGATTGGACCTAGAGATTGAGCTAGGCCTCTTTTCTGTTAATTTGTCCTTTAGTTAGTTGATGTGTTACAGAGAGTTGGATAGAAAAAGAATAGCAAATCATCTATTTCTCCTGCTTCCTTTGAATGGTATGCTATTAAAAGTACTTGTTCACCTGGTCTAATCCCCTACATCACTCATGAAAAAAGACTTGCCAGAGGAAGGTAACTCCATTTGCCACAATGCCATTCAGAGGAGAAGTACATGTGAGTGAGATTATTGGCAGGTATGTACTCTGCCCACTCCTCAGTGGCAATAGAGAATTTGACTCATCAAATGTTGCTGTACTTCATGCTCTGTTGGAAGTTGTAGCTCAGTAACATCTGGAAGTTCTCCATCCTTCTTTTATGCTTCTAACAGCTTTAAAAAATCAGGAAAAAAGCAATAGAAGCTATCCTGTCCTTTTTCTCTCTTTCTTGACAGGAGGAAAGAAGGATTGCTACTTCCCATTTGCTGTTTTATTGCCTTTCATCTTCAATGGGCTGCTTGTTACCCTTCCTTTGAAGAAAATGTTTAATGATTTTGCCCAAATACATTCACAGTATCCTGGCACAATATAACCCTTAGTCTTAAATATTGTAGACTAGCCAGTGGCAGCCTAGAATGAATTGGAATTGCATAAAGGAAATAAACATTCCATATTATGAGTAACACTCAAAATGACTTGCATCCAGACCACAATAAAATATAATAAAGGAGTTATAATCTGAAAATAAGCTTTCATCACTATTGGGTAGAATGGAATTGAATAAGGTTGTATGAAGGAGTCATAACAGTACAATTAACAAAGTAAGTAGATTCTTTTTCATGAGACCTTGGTGACCATTATGCACTGGGTTCCTTTGTGAGTCTAGACCAGGAATGTCAAACTCATGCTATCACGTGATGTCGTGCAACGTATCGGGACTTTTTCCCCATTGCCGGCAATGGGATTGGGCGTAATTTCGGCATGGCGCATCCAGCCCGCAGGCCAGCAGTTTGATATGCCTGGTCTAGACATTGCTCATTTTTTACCTCCTCATGAAAAACAGTATATTGCAGAAAAGATTTCCCTGGTTTGGAACTTCTTAGGGATGTGAGAGATTTCTTTCTCAAAAGTCCTCCTGAACTTAGTATTTCAAAGGAGATATAACAGTGAGTAGACCTTTAAATCTCAGCAAATGTACACAAACCTTGCAGATAGTTGAAGAATGTAATAAAATTTGAGGGTTTTTTTTAGCAAGAAGAGGTTTTTGCAATCTAAAGCTGCTCATTATTGGTTCATCTAATCCAAGGATACATATAGTAGTTTCCCAAAGTATTTCCTAGCCTTGAGAGTCAAATCATTCTAACTGGAGATACCATAACCAGTATAATGGATATATGCATGCAAATTATTGCTTATTCCAATGAACTGTGCCCTATCATGACAGGTGATCTGTGGCAATACACTGATCTTAGAAGATGAAGAATTATTAAGTCATCAGTCATTAAACTGAAAATCTTTATGCCACTTCAATAGATTTGTAGCTAGAATTTGAATCTCTCATTATAAGGGGGGGTATTTAAAATCCAAATGCATGTAAATTGTTACACATTTTATTCACACTATAACAATATTCACAATGATATTTACATTACAATTTTTTTGAAATAGTATTTAAAACCATTTAATTAAATTAGGGGGAGGGCCGTGCAGTCTTGTCATTCCAATAAAGTTTATATTTATCTATCTTTTTTAAGCTGAATTCCTTATTCCTAAAGTGGAGCAATATGAAAAATCTAGATTACACTTTTAAATTTTTATCTAAGAGTAGATTTCATTGCATTCTGTGGGTATTTTGATTTTGATTGTTTTTAAACAATTGTTTTGAAACAGTTTAAAAGTTACTAGTAGGATTGAGAACACTTCAGAAATGATTCTCAGGTCCTTTGTGTTCATTAAAGGAGCCCATCTTTTTTCAGAATATGAAACTGAAAGCAATCATGTTTTAAGAGTCTCATTAATTTGAAACAATCAACTATTGTCTCATGCAGAAAGCTGAAACAAATATTTAATGAATAAGAAGTGCAATGTTCGAATGAGGTCCAAAACACTTTTTTAAAATCATTATTAAAGTGTACACTGTTTTAGAAACTAACTCAGCACAAAATAAGTGAGTGTTCAATTAGATAGGTTTATCTTTATTTCCACCCTTTGGACCATATATGTATATACACTGCCAGATAATAAAAATTGTTTTAGAATAGTTTCAGTTTAGATAGTGGCTTACCTGCAGGAATAGCTGGCTACTATTCAGGAAACAAAAGTCTTCATATTTTCTTGATAGTTTGAAACTAGTCTATGGCACTGACAAAAATAATATGCATTGAATCTTTGATTTGCTATCCTTACAGCAAATAATATGGACATATCTGCAAATATTAATCCAGAATATTATAAACATTGTCCGCTATAGAACTGTGTAAAATCTTGTTAGTAGCTACTTTGTACATAGGCATAATTCTCCCTGCTTCTTCATTTTTAAAATTAGAGGGGTGATAATTTAGAATATCTAAAAGAATCTTATGTTATCGAGAAATGTATTACTGTATAATGATATAAAAATACTGAAAAATCTTATTTTAATTTAGAAGAAAGTTATATTTCAGATAATAGCATTAGTGAAATGTTTTGACATGCTCAATTCACTTCATATTATGCTGGTAGAGTACTGTGTGTGTGCGTGTGTGTGTGCGTGTGTGTATGTGTGTGTGTATATGTATGTATGTATACATGTATGTATGTACACAGTACTCTACCAGTATCTGTAAATTAGATGTTAAGGAGACAGTGTGGTATGGCACTTCAATAGACTACACTGTCATTACACTGACAAATTTGCCTTATATACATAGTGAATTCATAGTAGGGTTAACACATGAATTAAGATTTCCTAGCTTTGGAATAAGCAACCTAGTATACTCCAGAAATTTAGAATTTAAATTCTCATCAGCCCTGCCAACATTGGTAATGGCAAGAGATCACATAAGTAATCCAAACTGTGTGTGTGATATTTATCTACATCTTTCCCAGTTACTAAAGTTAAGCAGTTGTTTATTTTTCTGCTAGTCGAGTATGTACAATCTGGTCCAAGTAGTAAGCACAAGAAAGATATACACAGATAGCTCCCATGTGGAACTTTCTGTACCGTTAGACTGGGAAGCCCAACAGTTACAGTCTGTCAGCATTTGTGCTATGTTTATGACTCACTGTCACAAAAATCTTTGTTTTCAAAATCATTATAAATCAGAAATGAAAAAAGTTTTAAGGCTTGCTTTAGGAAATTTTAAAATGGACAATACCTATTTTAGTACACAATCACTTTGAAGAGGGTGTTGCCACAACCATAAAAATAGCAGTGTTTTCTGGTTCATAAAATACTGTTGTGTAGTATAAGCAATGTTTTACAATATATATGAGGCATCAAGGCAATCACTTTCCCCCAAGTCTTAACATTTATGAGAACCAAAGCCAATATTATATAAAAACAGTCTAAAAACAAATATATAAATGTTAATTGCGAAACTGATTTACTGTGATTCTTTGTTTTGATTATAGTGAATAAAATGAATGAATAAAATATCTTGAGCTGATTGAAAAAGTACCAATGCTTCCACATAAGCTTTATTTAAAATCTTAAATTTTATTCTCTAAACTGGTGATTATGTGCCATTAAGTTGGTGGCAATCCTCAGCAACCACAGAGATTTTCTCTGCAATGATCCCTCCCCAACCTGGTCCTTCCAGTAGTGTATATCAATTAGTCCATCATTGCTATAATTGAGACCATCTGCCTTGCTCTCGGTTGTCCTCTTCTTCCACCTTTGCCAGCATTATAGACTTCTCCAAACAGCTAGGTCAGTAATGGCGAACCTTTTAGAGACCAAGTGCCCAAACTGCAACCCAAAGACCACTTATGTATCATCGGGTGCCGGGTGGGCATGGCCCATTGGGTGGGTGTGGCCCATTGGGTGGGCATGGCTTCGATGGTAATGGCAGACTGGGTGGGACTAAAAACTTCAATCAATGAATTCCAACTTTGCAAGATCTTTTTTTTTCCCCGAGAAGTTGAAATTGATTGATTGAACCTTTTTTTTTGCACACCGCGGCAGAGGCCTAAAGCAAAAAGGTTTTATAAAAGCCAGCTGAAGGCCTAGGACTGGGGCGACGGTGCGCATGCCCACAGAGAGGGCTCTAAGTGCCACCTCTGGCACGCGTGCCATAGGTTCGCCACCACGGAGCTAGGTCATCACCTATTTTATTTAAAATATGATAATTTAAATTCTGTTTATTTCTACCTCGAGTAAGAAGTCTGGATTGTTCTGCAATCAATTTGTCTTCTTGTCTTCTCAAGTTTTACAAATTATATTTATTGACCATTTATGTATTCAATCTCTAAGACTGAGATTGAATTTGCTTTCTTTGCTTCTAGCGCTAATGCTTATCTATGGTATACCCTAATTGTTTGTAGCAGTTAGTTACTATTTGTATTATTTAGTGTTTTGCAATATAATAAAATATTTCTTTCCAAGCTAGTTTCCCTTCCTCAGCTGCAGTTTCACTTTTCCATTGGTGCCAATCATTTTTTCCCTTGCACTAAGGATAGTTTTATTGGAAGCATAATTGGAGAGGGAAAATTGTGGCAGACCTCCATTCTGAGAATGAATGAATGAATGAATTGTGTGTATGTATGTGTTTGTTTGTTTATCAGATTTTTCAGTAAAAAATGTCTTTTTTTAATGAAGTACAATTATCTTTCTCATAAATTATTTTACTTTTATTGCCCACATGAAATTAAAAATAATTTGAAATATGCTCCTAATAAGTTTGAACATGCTGCATTTTATTCCACAGAGCTGTCCTAAAATTTAGTATATTATGGATACTTCGTATACATATAATTCATACATTTTCTATGACAATGAAAACAGTTATGTCACATAGAAAATATATAGTCATATATCCCATTAATAATACTATTTAAATAGTAACTTTTCTACATCTGACTACTGTTAGAAAAATATTGACAACATGTAAATTTGCACAATTATATCTCGTGCAATTATGTGAATCTTAAAAATACAATGTGAGTGAGTGGATTGTGATTGAAACATATGGGGATGGTGGTTATCATCTTCAAATTTCACTGGTAATCCCTAAACCATCCAGTTTGTTGTGGGAACAGCATTAAGCCTCTTTCTATGCACTATTTTATTGCTTATCTTTCTTACATGCACACACTTATACACAGAGATGTAAACACACACACATGTACAGTTTTTAAATGTTGATTTTATGAGAATGTAATTGAATCCAAATTAAAGAAGTATGCAATAACTATGCCCACAATATTGGAAATGTGAGTGCATTAATTATAAAGATGTTCCTAGTCTTGCAGACAGTTGTAAAGTAAGTGAAAACAGAAGTGAAAGAAAAACATTCATAAATTATAGACCATAGAAATTGAAGGAGTCATTTATGTCACTGTCCAACTGATTTTCTATGCAAATTCCAGTTAAAGCAAGATTCTTCTATATGAAGTTATGCTATAATCATAGTACATATCTCAAAAATGATCCTAGTTCAGAGATAGCAAAATGCTTTTCTTCACTTAACAATAAAAGAAACTACTTGACTTCACATACACTATAGAACTAGTTTGTATGCTGCTTCTAGACATGTCTATATAATTGGAATGACTTGTCATCGTTTCTGAGTGTCATAAAGCATCCTTCCCTAAGCTACTGTTCTCCAACTTCATTGGGTTGCCTCATCTCCCAATCAGCTAGAGTACTACTGGCACATCTAATTGGTATGTCTGATTTATAATTATAATTTATAATTATAATTGTCTCAAGGACAGAGTTCTAACCTGAGACTATTTAAACAGTTGTTAGGCATTGAAGATGGGATCTTACTCAAGCAAAACGTGTGTATACTTTAAACTCCATATTACCACTTTAAGCTTCCCGCTTCCTTGAACAGAAAAACTGCATGTTATTGAAAAGAGAGAGGTCAAAATTTGAACAAGTTTCTCTATTCCACTATTAATACTGCTTAAAGAAGCAGATAGTTTACATAACTGTTATGGGATAATACATGAATCAGCTGAAATAGCTCAGATTTAGCCATTGTTTTCAGGCTGAAAATGTTTTCAATGAGATGAAATGCAGAAAGCTACATCAATCAATCAAATCTTTATTACAGTAATATACCAGCATAAGGAGAATTGAGTAGAAACAGTCATTTTTAAAAAGCTAAAGGTATAAAAACCAAAGTTGCACATAGTTAAAAAGCATTAAAATACATTTTAAAAAACTATGTGTAAAAAGTCTTTAAAATGAAGAAAAAATAACATAAGTGTGCTACTTGTGATTATGAATTTATGTGGTTACTTAGAACTTTGATTTCATATGTGAAGAGTAAACACTTTACTCTTCCCTGAATTCTCTGAATTGCAGAAAATCAAAGGGGGAATTCTTTCATATCTGCAAGAAATGGAAGATTGCCCCCAGGTGCTCTGTGCAAACTTGTGAAACAAGCCAGCACAGCTAGGTTCTGAAGAAATCAAAAGCCATGGATCTGGTGCTGACTTCATTCTCCCAAATGTTTTATCGATTGTGTGTACTTTGTATTAATTTCTGAGAAAGTTGCAAATAGTGGTGCCAATCTACTTACCTTAGGCAGAATCCAGCATACTGTGAGCCTATGTGTTCCATAGGTTAAAGGCTTCAACTTGCAGCTGTTCCATTCATAGCTGGTACCAACGGACTATGAGACTTATAAAAAAAGAAATAAAACAGAAGGTATTAGCTTGATAACTGGTTGCAGGTGAACAAAATTTTATGAATTCTGCCATGTAGGCACAAGTAAAGTTGGAAGAAAATGTAAAGATATTTTAACATGGCAAAATCCCTTACAGTTATACATTAGTTTCATGCAGTTAAATGTTTCTTATAAATGTGTCTGTTGCATGATTGTCTGAAGTGGACAGTGTTTTTCAACTAGAGTACAGATGTGCTTTTTTCATTATTTTCAACCTCTGAAGCAGGCAGGGCAGTGGTATCCAACTGTTGAGCTAGAAAAGTTAATAGAAATCCTCTTGGAAGTTTAACAATTCTTTTTATTGCTCATCTTAAAGAAAAATATATAAAAATCAAATCCTTCATCCCCATTTTACTGTTGGGCTTAAAGCATGGTCCTGGAACCTTCTTGCAGTGCACAAATTGCCACCAATGATATATGGAGAAATTCTAATACAGTGGTCTCCAACATTGCACTCCAGAATTTCTTTGGCACCTGCTCAATCCTCTGCTATTTTCCATACTTAAAACATTCCTTTTAAGCTAACGTATGAAAAGGGAAGGTTTCAAAAGAAATCCATCCCCTTATTTCCAGTAATAGTTTAACACTTTATATTCTCAAAAAATAAAATGATGGGTGGTTATAATTTAGTGCTTTGCTTTACAGTATTCACCTGCTCCCCCAAAGAGTAAAATCAGTGAAGAGTTGATAGAGTACTTTGGGAGACTATGTCAGTGATGGCGAATCTTTTAGAGACCGAGTGCCCCAAAACCGATCCCTCCCCGCCCGCCCCTGCTCCATCCCCCACCCCTGCCTGCTCCACCCCAGCTGTGCCCCCACCCACAGGGCCATCCACCGCCTCTATGGCCTGCCACAGATCACGCAGGCGGCCCAGCAGTGCTATAGCAGCCACGCCTTCCACCTGCGCCCCGCAGCATCAACTGTGCGCGACAGGGTGCAAGGGCGGAGTCATGTCCTTGCTGCCCGGCTACCATGTCCTTGGCTGCACTGCTCCGCGTGGGCCATACTCGAGGGCGACTCTCCTCCGGGGGGACTGCTGGTGAGGAGGGGGTCGTGGGGGGAAGCAGGGCTGGGATGATGGTGCGCATGCCCACGGAGAGGGCTCTGAGTGCTGCCTCTGGCACCCGTGCCATAGGTTCGCCACCACTGGACTATGTCATCCGAGAAGCAACCTTGTGTTTTATTACTGCCCATATCCCTTCTGGGAGCCATTTGAGGATTGGATTGACCTTCCCATGGTAGCCATTTTATTTGTTTGTGTAATCCATCCCAGTTCAAAAAGAACATGTAAGCATAAAAATAGAATCACAAAACAAAAATACAAGTTTTCAGTTAAATCTCCAATTGTTGATGCTGCAAGCTGCTGAAGTAAAACAGCTTTAAGTTATTTCCATAAAGCTGAGACTGTAGAGGCTATGAGGACAGTTGAGCTTTTCCTTTGAAATACTTTGTGGAGACTTAAACCGTAAGGATAGGACAACCAGGGAGAAAATATTCCAAAGGGAAAGCTGTACTTTAAAGGAAGCATATTTCCTTAACATAGGCTTAAAATATCAAATGTACTCCCTGGCGTTAAAAGGTTATGGTTGTGGCTGTAAAGTTCTTAGACAAGGACTTATAGACATATGTCCATTTGTAAAAAGAAATAAGTCATTAACATTAAATTAATTCAGCTAAGCAAAATTGAAATAAATGTTGACCACAAACATCAAAGGAATCAAAGGAAAGCATCATAGTAGAAAATAACCTGCTTTTAATTGCTGAAAGCAAAGCAATTTGCTTGATTGTAGTGTGTCTCCAACCTATGACAGAGATAAAATTATCAAACAAACAGAAAATATATCATGAAGGTGTGATGGGAGGGAAGGATGGAGGATTAAATTAGCCTTTTTGTGAGGGCTTCCTTTCTTTGGAATAGCTTGGTCAAGCAGAAGCAAGACCTTTAGAGAATGATAAATTATGGGTTTATGTTGATAACTTGTTACTGATAATTTAAATTTTTTGCATTGATGATATTACTAATCTTACATATACCAACAGTCTTTTTAGACTTAAGCATAATACATTTTCTAAATAAATTAATCTATTATTTAGCCCAGAAGCACAACCACCACAGTATTTCCACCATCACACCTGAATCACAGAAAAAAGAGAGATTGAACTGAATGTAATCAGTGGTAATATATGTGTGAACATATGAAACATTCCGCCATTGATTTTTGTAGCAATTGTTTTGTTATACTTATTATGGAGTTAAAATATAATTCAAATTTCTGTTTGCTATAACTAATGAAAGCAGAGTAAATAAACTGCAGACATGGTTGTTGATTTGAAACATTTTGTTTGTACTGTTAATCACTGAAGAAGCAATCTGATCTCCAGGAATTTAATTTAATTTTGTTGAACTGTAGAACTGGTTGATGGTAAAGACAGTGCAGTCTTATTAAAATTTTAGCCTAGGTCTCCAGGGAGAGCCATGTTCATACTACCTTGTTCATGAAGTCTAGAGTGACATTGGATCAGTTACTTTTCTTTTACCCTAGCCCAGTGGTGGTGAACCTATGGCACGCGTGCCAGAGGCGGCACTCAGAGCCCTCTCTGTGGGCACGCACGCCATGCCCCGGAGATGGCAATCATCCCTCTTCAACCAGCCACCCGCTAACTCGCCGAGGTCCCACGTGGTTGGATGCATCCCAGCATGGCTTCTCTGAAATGCTGGCGGCAGACTGCGCCCCAGAGTGCGCCGGTCGAGGGGCCCTCATGCGCTCGCTGGCCTCTTTGTGCGGGGGCTGATGGTGTCAGGCAGCAGCCGCCCCTGCCTCGCCTTGCCCTGCGACAATGGCATTCCCACCCTATCTCACCTTGCCTCGCCTCACCCCGCAGGACAAGCCTGCCCACCACCCCACCTGCCAGAGACCCCCTGGATCTCCCCCAATCCTGCCCGGCCCCCACAGGCATCCTCCCCACGAGCAACATCGAGGTGACCATGCCGGCCTTGGCCACACCCAACCATTCTGCCATGACCACAGCCACGCCCACCCAGTGGGCCATGCCCACCTGGCACCCCGCGATAAGTGGGTTTTGGGTTGCAGTTTGGGCACTCGGTCTCTAAAAGGTTCGCCATCACTGCCCTAGCCTAACTTACAACAGTCCTTCACAGAAAAAGCAAGGAGTATTTTCCATAAATGTTACCTTGAGCTCTTTAGAAGAAACTTGGGATGTGAAAATTAAAAATAAAATTTTCCAACAGAAAGTTCAGAAAAAAACTTGTTAGTGTCATATTGGATCAGTGAAAAGAACCTTCCTGTTTGGAAGAAGTGCTGGATACTGAAAACTTTTAAACCTGTTGATTTGCCCAGACTTATGTCTCTGTGTCATTTGTTACTACTGCCGTTCTAGTCACCATAGGATTAAGATGTTGTGTTATATTATTTTAATCCTATTGTTGTTGCAATTTGGATAAATAGGTTGAAACTGAGTGGCATCAAAATTGAAATAATAATGATGATAAGTTGTTTGTAGAAAACTGGAAACTGTAATGCCTTTCTAGAATGTTTTGCTTTTAAAAAGAGGTTTAGATTGCAATAATATTGTTTATAAAAATGTATTGGTGAGATGTTAAGTGAGCACAATGATAAGATAGTATGTATGTATGTATGTATGTATGTATGTATGTATGTATGTATGTATGTATGTATGTATTTAATTTCTATACCCACACATCTCAACATTGCGTAGCATACATCATAAAAATATAAAACAGTTAAAAGCAATACAGAATATATATGTGTGTTTGTGTGTGTGTATGGTTGCTGAATAAATTATTGCCATACATGTTAAACTAGCTAAGTAACTGGGCCCTTAGGGCCCCAGGCCTGGGCTAATAACTACATCTTCACAGCCTTATAAAAGACTAACAGGATCAAGGTCATCCCAGTCTCGAAAGGCAGAATGTTCCAGAGGATAGAGACTACAGCTAAGAACATGTCTCATGGTCCCCACCAGCCGATATTCCTTGGCTGTCAGAAACTGTAATATGTCCCGTCTGCTGTATTGAATTGGACTGTAGAAACAGCTGAAACAAGATGGTTCCTTAGTTAACTTGGTCCCAAGCCATAAAGGGCTTTAAAGATAACAACCACCACCTTGAATTGCATGTATTGGCAACCAATTCAGCTCACTCATATGTCAAATATCTGGCACTATTTACTATCCATGCAGCTGCATTTTGCTTCAGTTAAAACTTCTGAATAATTTTCAAGGGCAGTCCCGTGTAGAGCATGTTGCAGTAATCCTGACAATAGTTCACAAGGGCATGAGTGACTGTAAGCAAAACCTCCCAGTCCAGGAATAAGCACAACTGGCTTACAAACCACAGATGTGCAAAAACTCTCCTAGCCACGATTACTACAGTACCTGCTCTTCTAACAGTAGCTGTGAGCTCAGGGGGACACCAGAATGGCACACCCAAGTCCATCTTGGACAGTAGCACCCCATCCAGAACCAGAGGTGGAAGAATCTTGTAACCAGGAGATCCAAATATTGAAGGCCACTCAGTCTTGTTTGAGTTGAATCAAAGGAGATAAAGCTGGATATGATTAATGTATTGGTGATACTGCTCTCCAAACAGTCCAGTCACCTCACCCAGTGATCTTATGTAGATGTTAAATAGGAAAGGGAAAAAAATGAGCTTGGGGCATCCTGCAAAGCAGCATTTCTTGGAAGCTAGCATTTATGAGACTTACAGGGGTTTTGATTTAAATCAAGAAGTCTTAGGCTACAATCCTATCACCTACAGTGACTTTCCAGAATCTATCGGAGGTATCACATTTTTACCTCTGAGGTAAAAGGATGAACTCAGCCTTGTGGATTAAAATGTGAACCAAATTTCTCTTTCCAGCTCTTCAGATTTTTTCATCTCCCTCTCTGATGTCAGATTGGGGAGAAAAAGGGCACAATGGACAGAACTAGAGCATGAGTACATTGGGGAAAGTATTGCAATTGTAGAGGAAAATAGTTCACCAGATTGAGTGAGAAGAATTTTATCCTGCCAGAATGGGCCCAGTGGAATTCTTAACATGATTTAGAATTCTAAACATGTGCATGATTGAATAATTAAGAAAAAAGATGTATTTAAATTTACACTTTAAGCAAAAGTGAATTAACTTTGCTAGTTAAAAAATTATTTCTTTGCCACTTTTCAAGGATAACAATTTAAGTACTGCACAAAATTGGTGAAAAATCTTTGCTGATGGCCACTACCTTTATTTTCACAAAGTTGATTCCAGAAGTTACCTTATGTTACAAAGTTCAGAAGAGAATTCAGTCTTATCCAGCAATAGTTTAATCCTTCTGTCTGTATCAGTAAATTTCTCCATACTTAATGCTTGTCTTATCTAAATTCAGTCTTCAGCCTTGGCTATATTCATTTTGCTCCATATATTTATTCACAATATAATGTTTATGGGATTAATATATGGAAAACAGAAGTAAAACTATGTGCCACTTACTTATTGGTATGCAGAATAAACAATCCTCCAGCAGTTTTGTATAAATGTTAATATGGGATACAACAGAACAAAACAGCTCGGCTTTTGCAGAACAAAAAAACTCAACCAATAGCATTTTATGAACCCACTCTGCTGGACAAATAAACACTGTGTGACTTTGTCCCTAAATACAATCCGAACTGGGATTTAGTGCTAAAATTTATTCATTGAGCTTTTTGTTTGTTGTTTGGAGCTCAAGTATAATCAGTCATTTAAACAAGCTATAGTTTAATCAATCAAAGAACTTAAAGTATGAGATTTTTCTTCATAATCTTTTTAACATACAAAGCACCTGATAGACTACATTGTTATAAGCAACCTAGAGTAGCCCCATTGCTAGATAGGCAATAAATAAATTTAACCAATAAATAATATAGTTTAAGAAATTATAGCGACTCCAACATACACATTTTTATGAAATTAAGGTTCTTTTTAAACTAGGTTATCTACAAGAGCTGCCAAATGCAAATCTCATCTATTTTTTAAAATGTTGGTTTTTATCCATTCTGGAATCTACTGTGGCTTTTACCAAATTACAGGCCTTGATCTGTGTGCAACATAGTGTAATGCTTTTGGTGGCATGCTATCTTTTAAATGGATTTTACAAAATATAAAATCTACAGCATGATGATGTACATGAAAAAAAGTTATGTGAGGTAAACAAATGGGCCAAAAAATATACAAGGAGGAATGAGCAATTGTTACATAAAATACATGTATCGCTAATTTTTCATAATAAAAAAATGAATTAACAGTGCAGTCATGTCTGTCCCCAAAAATAATACATATAGTTAGGATTGGAATTTCTGTTACTACTGTTGCAGTCATGAAGCGCAACATCACATGACAATCCTTAAGTGAATCCCATGCGACTGTTAAGTGAGGGTGTCCTGTGTTCCCCATTTTGACCTCCTGCCAGTTTCCCCATTGACTTTACTTGTAGAAAGCCAGCAAATAAGGTTGCAAATGACCACAGGAATGCTATTAACCACTGTAAGTGCATTGGTCGTAAGTACCACTTGTTCAATGCCATTGTAAATTTGAATGGTTGCTGAATGAGCGCTGGTTCACTAAGGATCTCCACAGATTGTTTTTTATTAATCACTGCAACTTAGTAAATATTAGTGAAGTAACACAATTTAATGACTTATGGTTACAAATCATACATAACCATGTTTAAGATTTCATTGTCCCATTATAGTAGAATGTAGAATATACAATATAATAATGATGATGATGATGATGATGATGGAAGGAACCTTGGAGGTCATCTAGTCCCACCCCCTGCTCAGGCAGGAAACCCTATACCATTTCAGACAAATGGCTGTCCAGTCTCTTCTTTAAAACGTCCAGTGTTGGAGCATTCACCACTTCTGGAGGCAGGTTGTTCCACTGGTTAATTGTTCTAACTGTCAGGAAGTTTCTCCTTAGTTCTAGGTTGCTTCTCTCTTTGATTAGTTTCCACCAGTTGCTTCTTGTCCTGCCTTCAGGCGCTTTGGAGAATAGCTTGACTCCCTCTTCTTTGTGGCAGCCCCTGAGATATTGGAACACTGCTATCATGTGCCCCCTCGTCCTTCTCTTCATTAAACTAGACATACCCAAGTCCACCAACCATTCCTTATATAGCCTCCAGTCCCCTAATCATCTTTGTTGCTCTTCTCTGTACTCTTTCTAGAGTACAGAGTACTCTAGAGTATTGATACTTCACATGATCTTGATTCTATCCCTCTGTTAATGCAGTCCAGCACTGTGTTGGCCTTTTTGGCAGCTGCAGCACACTGCTGGCTCATATTTAAGTGATTGTCCACTAGGACTCCGAGGTTACTACTATTGAGCAAGCATGGGGGATATGATATGGACATGTAAACCAAAAAGAACGGATTTACATCTTGGAATGAAAAAAGTGGTAACTTAAAGTAAAACAATCTATCGCGGGTCACAAGTTCAGACAGGTCTAGGAGGACATAGGATTCGGACAGAAGACCTCACAACCGATAAGGACGGTCGAACCACAGCAGAGCAAATTTGATGATTTCCCTATCTATCCCCTCGTCCAAATCGTTGTCTTACTGGAGACATGTTAACCTTACTTGTTACCAATATCAACACAGTTCCTTGAACTTTTCTTCCTGTAGTGAATGTTAATATTTAAGCAGTTTATATGTACAGACTGTCCTTCATACTGGATAAATCAGCAAAATATTTGCATAATATATTTACATTATTATCAGAACATATACCTGAAATATACTTTGAAATATACTTTTGTATTAAAATGTTGGATTCCACATAACATCCACTCTCACTCATTTGAATTACTTGAAATGAAATTAATATTTAATTTAACAGAAAGCTAGAAAATAATGTTGACACACGTTAGACTGTATCTTGGCTTACCACCAGTATGGCTGGGAATGTTTAATGTGACATAAAATATTTTGCATCTCCAAATATTTGAGCATCCAAAGCACTGAATTAAAAAATATGCTGGCTAAAGATTTCAGATTTGTTCAAAAGTTTTTCAGTGGTTATTAAATACCACACACGCTTGTCCGACAAAATAGAAAATGTACTCAGAATATTTAAATTTATCATTAGATAATCCCAATTGAAATTCTATGCATTATCTAGCAAAAGTTGTTCAAAAATGTGGACGTTCTGAAATACATTTGTGAAAATATACTTCTACTTGCTTTACATAATCCCCAATAGAATTTACCCATTGGTATTAAAATTAAACTGTAATATTCTTCCAATATTTTATTAAGCATCCATTGCATGCTGTACATAATGACATCTATGTCTGGCTATATTTATGCTGTGTCCATGCAGTATTTAAAATATAGTTAGCAACATCAGGGCTTGCAGTGTTAGGAATCCTAAGCAAAAACAAAATGTCAAGGAGAAAAGAGCAAGGAAGCTAGCTCTGTTTAAAAGTTCTTTGGAATCAGTAATTTAATCTATCACATACTCAGTCTGCTGAATAGTAGCCAGTTATATATGGGGCTCATTTCCAGTGTTGGAGACAAAAAACAAGATTCTGTATGACTTCAGCCTAGCTGGGGAGAGAGAAATGTTTCCCCCCCCCCGCATCCTTTCCTGATAAGCTTGTCTAAATATTGACCACATTCAGGACATAATTATCTGTAATCCAAGACTTTAATACCCCATCAATTTACTTAATATATGCAAGATGTTCCTTGTAAATATTTCTTACACAAAAAAGTCCAGTTGGGAAAGAAGTGTAAAACAGAATGTAACTTTGGATTTCCTCCAGTGTACTTCTCGATAGACCAAAGAGAGATCCTAACCTCTGAGTTAGTATCCTGAGATCATAGGACATTGCCATATGGAATAATGGCTTCATGGAAATGTACTTCTATAATTAATCATATAAACATAATATATTCAAATAGATACCCCAGTGATATTTTGAATTAAATAAATTTTATGCTATAAAGGGTTTAGAAGTTAACCTCAAGAAATTAAAACAGCCTTTCCTCTAAGATCCTGATGGCCCTGTCCCTGTTGGCTCTTTCCTCAGGCATTATTGCCAGGATATTACTGAAGCCCAATATATGAGGTGCTTCAACCCCTTTATTTATTTATTTATTTATTTAATTTTTATCCCGCCCTTCTCCTTACGGACTCAGGGCGGCTGACAGCCTTATAAAACAGATACAACAATAAAAATACCCAGTTTAAAACCTAATTAAAAAGAAATATTTACTGTGGCCTATGTCAATTAAAATTACTCTTAAAACCCCTCTAAAAATTACCCTAGGCCAATCCCGCTTGTTGGAAGAGCCATGTCTTTAGGGCGCGGCGGAAGGAGGGGAGATCCAGGATCACCCGGATCTCTGGGGGTAGTTCGTTCCAGAGGGTGGGAGCTCCCACCGAGAAGGCCCTCCCCCTGGAGGTCGCCAGCCGGCACTGTCTGGCTGACGGCACCCTGAGGAGACCCACTCTGTGGGAGCGTACCGGCCGATGGGAGGTAATCTGCGGCAGAAGGCGGTCTCAGAGATATCCAGGTCCGATGCCATG
>NW_015386333.1:2384843-2451869 GCF_001527695.2 Protobothrops mucrosquamatus
TCTGCTCCCGCCATATCTGCCCCTCCCACTGCCCGTACTGATCACACCACCCTCCCTTAGCCCCCCAACCTCCCCCCTCACCATTCTAATGCCGCGTCCCTCAGACATGGCCGACCTTGGCCTCAGGGAGACATCCCCCTGCCCCCCTAACCACCCCCGTACCCCCTAAAAATTTTATAAAACACCCCTCTAAAAAAGCTCTTAATTTCATTTTTTTTCCCTCTGTCTGCTGCAAGTTATGAGTATTTTTAATTGTATTTTATATTGTTTTTTATTTAGGTTTTTAAAATTAAAATGGTTTCATATATTCTTTGTTAGACACCCCGAGATACTTGAACTAAAAGATGAGTAAATTTTTAAATGAATAAATCATCTGCTATTTTAATAAATAGAGGGATGCAGTGTTCACACAAGGTCCCAAACACTAATTCTGAGTCATTTTTTAAATAGATACCAACTGCTGTAGTACATACTGTCAAGCTTTATGTAGCAGGCTAGACAAAAACTAAGTAAACAGGCACACAAGAATATAAAAATGTCTGAATACAAGTTTCATTTTAGAAAAAAAAAGCCATTACAAAACAGTTCCAGCATCTGCTGTGTATCAGGAGGAAGTCCTAGGAGCAAATCTTTCTGGGGCAGAAGATAATGGTCTCCATCTCTTCATTGTTTTGATCCCCCCCCCAAAAAAATAGAATTAGATAAGCTGCATAGAACCTAAATACATAATGGGAGGAGAGGGTTTGGTACGCCAAGTTTGAAATATCATTATAATGCCTTTCAACACAAATGATGGTCTCTGGAGTACAAATTGAATTAGTATTAAGACTCTTTCAGTTAGAACAGTACCATTCCTTTCTGATGGATTAACAAATAAATCTTTATTTAAATCTCTTTTCAGCCCTTCTTTAACAGGTGTCAATGCATATTAAAAAGAGGTAGGGCTTCAATCCTATAGTCACAACCACACTCTTGACTAGTTAAACCCTTCCAAACTCCCAATGCTCTTACCATGAAATACCTAGATGTTTTAAAATTTTATTAATCCCCACCCAGTATGTAATCAGTTTTAATATTTTCTTAGAGATTTGATGTTTTAAATATAAGGCTGTTTTTACTATTGAGTATTCTATTTTATATGAATTTCTCATAGTTTGTTATATGGATAGGATATAAAATAAACATATAACATTTCATTACATATTATATACATCTTGCATATTCTCTAGAACAGAGGCCCCCAACCTTTGGGGCACCAGGGACCCATTCCATGGAAAGAGGTTTCTCCACGGACCGGAGGAGGCGTGGTTTTGTGTGTTGCCTGCATCACACGGATGGGGCTTTGCTTGTTTGTGCGGACCGGTTGCTGGTATGCCGCAGCCCGGTACCGGTCCACTGACCAGGGGTTGGAGACCCCTGCTCTAGAACAGGAATGTCAAACTGGAGGCCCGCGGGCCAATGCATCTCACACACAGGCCACACCCACCCTGGCTCCACAAAGGCAAAAAACACGATATGTCACGATACATCACGTGATGCAATCAAATTTGACATTCATGCTCTAGAACAATGATGGCGAACCTTTTAGAGACCGAGTGCCCAAACTGCAACCCAAAACCCACTTATTTATCGCCAGGTGCCAGGTGGGCATGGCTCACTGGATGGGCGTGGCTGTGGTAGTCATGGCAGATTGGGTGGGTGTGGCCAAGATGGGCATGATCACCTCAATGTTGCTCGTGGGGAGGGATGCCTATGGGGGCCGGGCAGGGTTGGGGGAGATCCAGGGGGTCTCTGGCAGGTGGGGCGGTGGGCAGGTGGCTCGTCCTGTGGGGTGAGGCAAGGCAAGGCAAGGCAGGGTGGGGGTGCCATTGTCACAGGACAAGGTGAGGCAGGGGCCGGGGCAGTTGCTGCCTGACACCATCGGCCCCTGCACACAGAGGCCAGCGAGTGCATGGGTGCTGGGATGCATCCAGCCATGTGGGACCTCAACAAGTTAGCGGGTGGCTGGTTGAAGAGGGATGGTTGCCATCTCCGGGGCATGGCGCGCGTGCCCACAGAGAGGGCTCTGAGTGCCGGCTCTGGCACGTGTGGCATAGGTTCGCCACCACTGCTCTAGAATCTCAAGGACCTTCGCGCTATGTTAGCCTGAGAGGAGATAATTGGCCCAAACGCATCAGCTGAGCTTCAGACTAATGGAACACTTGAATTCTGATCTTGGTCTTAAACCCACATATTATTTAAAACACTATCATAGCATAGTCTTAACCTACCTCATATGGCTGTGTGGGGATAAAATGAATGATGCAAGTTCCCTTGAACTCATGAAGAAAAAGATAGGAATAATAACAACGCCCAGGTTGTACTGTATTGTAATCATTAAAGTTCAGTTGCTGACCTTTCTGTGAAAGTGTTTTATCAATACAAAACACGTCTCATAATTTGAAAACATTTCTATCTACCCAGCCTTTTTGTTGCGCATTTAGAAAGTTGGGTATTTTAAAGATGAAAGGGGAAAGGGAAATAAGCATTTCATCCACCACCACCACCATAACATTAAGTTATGCCTTCTAAAAAAACAGTTTTATAAGATGGGTTATTAATCTCTTATTGAAGAACAATTCATTATTATGGAAGTGAGAGCTTGCATTTACTGTCATACTTTTGATTGAGAAATTTAATTTTCTACTTAGATAGAACTTTCTATATTTGTACTTTGAGGGGGCTGTGCAAGTACTTTGCAGTATATGAGAGCACACATGAAGCAGCTTCTTCAACTGGTGAAAACAGGAAAGATGAATGTTAAGAAATGTTAAAGTAAAAAGGGCTGTGGCTTTCAGTTGCTCTCATAGGCTGTAAGTATTCAGCAGTCCTGTTTTCCAATAGAGGATGCCCAGTACAGTTTGTCTCTGTAGAGTGTTCTGGTATCGCCACTATCACCCATGTAGAGCTATTAATGCTAGCCATAGTTTGGAAGAAATTAAAATGGACTGGAGTTACCTATGCAAAATAATAAAAGGTGCTTGGGGCAGAGCAGAACAATTTTTTACAGGCACTAATTAAATGCATACAAGTAAGCAGAATCACAGTTTCTTGTTTGATCCTGGAATGGGTATGATCAGAAATTCCTCTATGAGAGAAAGAGATGTTAAGATATTTGATGAGAGGCCAACAAAATGATAACATTGTAGAACAAGTGCTTGCCATGGGACTCAAGTAGCATGAAACTTCACCTTGTGAACATTCTAGGAATTGGATCACTGCATGGCCATCTCTTATCATAGTTATATGTCTTAGCTTCCACATGTAATAGGGCTCCCCTTTTTTGTCTTTTTGAAGTTTGGTTAAGTGAACTGCTTTAGTATGGACCATATGTTATATTAAGTTCCAAAGCTGGTAGAACTTGCCATCAGTGCATAATGATTTTGACATCATCATTAACCTGTGATTGAAGGGCAATGTGTAAATCAGTAAAAATTAATTAGTGTTGGTGGTGGGGAATTAAAGGAAGTCAAATAATGAAAGCAATGTTATGCCATTGCACTGCAAGACCCATTACTTTTGTTCATGCACTGATACACACCAATATAGAAAGGCAGAACTTGCAGCAAAACAGTGCAGTGTTGTTTTCGTTATTTTGACCAAAGTATTGGCCTCCTTAATTCTGCCTTGCTCTTTTTTCCAGTTTCTTTAGGCAACATGAAATTGAGCTTGATGGATATTTTTTAGAGGCAAACTAAGCTGAGAAGCTTACTTTGTTCATTGTTTTATTTCTCCTTCAGAGAACTATGAAATATTTGAGCTTATTACTACTAATGTTATATAAGGTTTGAGATGCTTTATATTGCAGTAGAACAAGAACAAAAGAGGTAGGCTGCCTTCTACACATGCTTCTCCTTAGTCCCATACTCTCACCCCAGCAAAAAGAGCAGCATAGCTGTTATCAGTTGATACTTTTCCTAAAAAGAGCACATCTAGGACATAATACTCGGTTTGTTTTAAATAATATTTTAAAGAATGTGGAAAAACATCAGCCTCAAAAGCATTCAACAGAAAGCATATAGAAGTTATCCCTGCTGACTCTTGGGGACAAATTACATCATCTTGTATATAAATTTTCTAATATGGTTTTTATAAATAAAACGCTCTCATTGTTCTAGTTACCAACTGTATCCTTAACCATTCATTTTAGATGATATTTTTGATGAGATGACAAGAAAAGAACTTTGCACAGATACTTACTGTAAAGTTTGTGGGGCTGTATTGCAGTTTGAATCACAACGAATAGCACACTATGAGGTAAGCTTTAATACAGAACATGTCAATGAGATTTTGTGACCCCATGTTTCCCCAAATATGGAGGATTCTCCTTTTACTGACTAATATACTTGTTTCAACAAATCAGATATTCTTAAAAAAAACCTAACTATCATTGAAGAACTGTGACTACCTGTTAAACAAAAAGCTACTGGCATTCATCTCATTACTTAACAGATCTCATCTCATCAAGCTGGTCTTTGATTTGGAAGCCTAATCTGGAGTATTTTTTAATACCTCACTTTTTTTTTTAACTTACATAATTCAAGTTGTCCTCAACCTATGATCACAACGGAGCCCCAAATTTCTGTTGCTAAATGAGATGTTAAGTAAATTTTGCCCATTTTACAACTTTTCTTGCCACAGGTTGTTAAGTGAATCAGTACAGTTGTTACGTTAGTGACACGATTGTTAAGTGAATCTGGATTCTCCATTGATTTTGCTTGTCAGAAAGTTCCAAAAAGTGGTCACATGACCCCGGAACACTGCAACTGTCATAAATATGAGTCAGTTGCTAGGTGCCTGAGTTTTGATCACGTGACCACAGGCATGTAAATAAATGTGAAAAATGGTCATAAGTCCCTTTTATCAACGCTGTTGTAACTTTGAATGGTGACTAAATGAACCGTTGTAAGTTGAGGACTACCTGTATTTATTCCCTTACTTTGTCCAATAGCCCTACCAGAATAAAGCCATGAAGTTCAAACCAGTTGTTAGATATCTTATGGAACTGGCCTCTAAAACATTCCCTCTTTCTCTAAATTTCACCAGTTGAATCCTAAGTGTTGTCTGGAAATCTGTACCAATAAGCAAATCTGCTTATTTTTTAATTCAAAAATTGATATTTCTCTCTTTTGCTATACTCACAGTACTGAGGTTGGTTTATACAGTTTAAAATCAGCAAAAAATAATAATATAACAGAATAACAGAGTTGCAAGAACCTTGGAGGTCTTCTAGTTCAACCCCCTGCTCAAGCAGGAGACCCTATAACATTTCAGACATTGGTCTTCTTAAAATCTCCAGTGATGGAGCATTCACAACTTCTGGAGGCAAGTCGTTCCACTGATTAATTGTTCTATCTGCCAGGAAATTTCTCGTTAGTTCTAGGTTGCTTCTTGATTAGTTTCCATCCATTGCTTCTTGTTGTGCCTTCAGGTACTTTGGAGAATAAGTTGACCCCCTCTTCTCTGTGCAGCCTCTTAGAACAGGAAAACCAACAGGTGGAGTTGATCAATCCCAATACAAGTGCTAAGCATAAAATAATCCTTGACTTTGCATGTCACATGGTGTGCTGCATAGCCCTCCATTATGAACTGACAAGCAATTTTGTAATTAGAAACTCAGTGTAATATGTTGCCATAGCTGTACTTCTATTAATAACCTCCACTACAGCACACAGTAGTCATCCAATCTAGAAGTAAATCACTGGGTACTGAAAGTTCAGCTTAAAGCTCTGCTCCTAAGTGATATGTATCTTTATACAATTGGTTTTACATGTTTCTGAAGGCTTGGTTTGATATAAAATTGACACTTTTGCTTTTCAGGGCAAAAGGCATGCACAAAAGGTCCGACTTTATTTACAAATGCATAATGAACAAAAGGACAGGCTGCATATGAATTTTCAGGTAAAGTTATCCCATCTAAAATCAATAGGATGGTTATGTATGGGACACAGGATTTGTGGCTTGTTGCTTAATTTTATCTGTCCCATGGCATTATCTGAGGCTGTGTCATGACAGAGAGAAGGATAAAGGATCCCTCATACAGAACTGTTAATCCAGCTCATATTTACCCAAACCTCTTGTTTCTGTTTACTGTGGCTTCAGTTCAGTTTTATCATGGGTCAATAGATGTTCCTATGATAAAGCTAGCTAATGGTTAAAAAGAAAGTAGTATCATTTTCTTTTTTAGAAGATATTTTTAATTCCATCCTGCAGCCAGCCATTCTTTGTCTCTTGAACATCATGAATGAGAGAGGGGGGAAACTGATGAGTGAGAGAGGGGAAAAAATTATCTGTGGCCAAATTGAACTGGTGCCTAACTGAGAAGCCTTCTTTGTTGGATGTCTTCAAGCAGAAACTGGATAGCCAAATTATCCAGAGATGCTTTATTTTAGATTCTTGCGCAGAACAGAATTTGACATCCTAAAAGTTCGGTCGATGTCTATTATAATGAATTCAAAAGCTTTTCACTTCGATTTCAGGAGAATCCAAATATGGACAAAAATATGTATTGCAGACTTTGCAACATGGTCTTCACATCTCCAGTTGTTGCTCAATCACACTATTTGGGAAAGATTCATGCCAAGAAAATGAAGCAATTGTCAGATCAGACTCAGCCCATGCAGGATGTTCATTCAGAACCTGGTAAAGATCCAATAGTTAATGCATTCTCTTTTTTGTTAGTATTTTAGTGAGAACATGAAGCATGGATTGTTTTAATCATAGTACCAATGCAGCTGAAGAACAAATCACATTAAATGTCTTTATTTTGTTATTTTTACATATTTCTCTTTTTTCTTTTCCACTTGTAATTTCATACAGTGCAAGGAGAAAGGAAAGAATCAGTAACTTGCCTGAATAACCTAAACTTTACAGAAGATGCTATTCACAATAATTTGTCAACCAGCAAATTAGATACATATAAAAAGATGGCTATATTTTCTTAGAGGCTGTCAAATGGTTCCTTTAAAAAGTCCACTTCCAATTCTGACAAGTTGATATTTTTGTTCCTGATTGTTTTCCAAAAAGAGACTAATCTTTCTGCATGTCCCTTTTTCACAGATTCCTCTGCAAGTCCAATTCTGCCAAAAGAATCTCTTGAAAAGAGCTTGCAACAGGATGTTGTTTCTGAGGACCTATATTCATCCTGTAGAACTGCTTTAGATTTAGATGATCCAGATAAATATTGCAAACTCTGCTCTGCACCCTTCAACAACCCATTTATGGCCCATCAACACTACGTAGGCAAAAAGCACAAAAGAAATGAATTACGTAAGAAATTGGTGGCTGAGATAGGAACTCAGGCTATCCCTCTGGAGTCCAAAACCAATGGTAAGCAGCATGAAAATGAATATTACCCTTTAGGTACACCATCAACCTTTTCCTTTCATGTGCTAGCCATAGTTGGACAACTTCCTTTCAGAATCCAGGGAATGAAGGGAATTCCTTACTTCTTTTGTCTGTTTCTCTGTACTTTTCTTAAAATCCAGTATATTGTTACCTACCTTCAGTCAGAGGTTTTCTATTACAGTAACAGTTTGGTCATGACAGTGTGTTTGCTGTACTTTCTGTTCTTTTATGTCGAAGCTATCTGATAATGTGTAGATTTTTTTTCAGACTCAGGTTTAGACTGCAGACACACCAAAGCAGACACAGTTGCTAAGGAATTGAGTTATTTTATTGCAACCAGGCAGATAATAGTAGATAAGATCATAAATCAAGGTCTTTGCAAAAAGTGCTTGTCTGAATATTTCCATTTGGAGTTCAAATATCAAGAGAATAATCCAAATTCATTCCAAAAATCAAAGAGCCAAATCAGGAAGTCCAGTAATCTTAAGGATTCAAAAACAGGGAAACATAGGAACAAGAGTCACAAGCTTGAATTTTGAAAAGAATGAAGACTAAAGGCAAGGCAGCTACATAAATCTATCTGCAGGCATTTGATTACAATTACTTGGGCCTTGCCTTTTGCCCAGTGAAAAGCTTCATTGAGTTGCATTGCTCTGTTTGCCATTGCATGCATCAAAATCTGGGGCTTGGGTGTCATGTCTTATCATCTGACTGTTCCAGCTGATCAGGAGGTAACTATGGTTGATCAGCCTCAGATGAATGATGACGATGATTCCTGAAGTTGACAATCCACAAGCTCATCTGGAGCAGCATTGTCAGAATCAGATTCTGAGTCTAAATCATGGCCCATGATAGAACAACTTTACAAAGATTTCCCATAAGATGTCTGTTGTTTGGGAGAAACTGCACCATTTTTACTTCATTTTCTTTAACCTGTAGCTCTTTTTTTGCAGCACTTGGCGTAGGCAACTATGTATGCTCGATATGCAGTATCAGCCTCACATCCATAGAGATGTACCAGTCACACATGCAAGGAAATAAGCATCAGGTTAAGTAAGTGTTTTCCTGACCCTCCACCAGTGATTGAGGAGCTGTGCTGAGAGTTCAGGAATACAGTGTGAGTGTGAGCAAAACAAAAATTGATGGTTAGAATTGCATAGAAAAAATATGAATGGAGTTCACTGCAAATTAACTTTGCCACTAGAAGTCAAGTAATGTTCCTCTGTCTTCTCTTGAGATGAAGTTTCTTCCTTGCCTTAAAGGCTGGAGCGACTGCTTTTCTGTTGAGTTCTTTTTTTTCATAGCACTAACATTAGGAAAAATGTTCTCTAAGGAATTTTTCCTTTCTTTGCTCTTCTCACTCAGGTGAGAAATCTCTGGCTCTCTAAATATTTTGGAATAGAACTCTTATCATTAACTATGATGAAGTGCAATAATATTTGGAGATTTGCAGGCATATGTACCCCCCCTCTTGATTTTAGTACTATTACTATAGCTGTTACTTAGACATTCAGTCAGGTTACCCTCTGCTCATGACGCAATCAGAGTCTCACAATAGGCACATTTGTGGGGCAAAAGAGTCAGCTTGGCTTACAACTGTCCAAAATAATAAGTACAACAAATTATAAGGATCAAAGGCAACAGGAGAAATAATTGCCAAAGGGTCCATTGGAATTGAGCAGCTAATAAATTGAAATAAAAGAATGTTGGAACAGTGTGTGTGTGTGTGTGTGTATTTAAAAGATATAAATGCAGGTAAATGTGTCTCAGTTAAATTGCTTATCTGTAGAGATATGAATGTTCTGTAAAGACAAAGGTTCATTTTTTTAATATCTTGAAAAATTAAGCTACACATGATCTGACTTGATTAATATTGGAGGAGGGAAACCATCAAGGAAGAAGGCAATGACAAACTGAAATTATTGCCAGGAAAATTACGTGTCCTTGGAATCACCAGAAGTTGATTTCTATTCAAGTATATGGTAGACAATAACTCCCAAACTTTCCATCCAGCATGTAGTACAGCATATAGAGAGCCACTTTGTAATGGTTAAGACACCAGGCTAGAAAGCAGAAGAATGTGAGTTCAAGTCCTACCTTATGCATGAACGCCAGCTGATAGGTCATTCTCTCTCTCAATCCAATTCACCCCAAAACATATCTAGAGGGCACCAAATTAGTCCTATTGATTTTATATGATTGTACTACATGAGTCTCAAGTGTGGGATTAATGATACTAAGGTAGCATTAAAGCCATTAAAACATTCTCATACTTTATTTATTATTTGTTTTAGAGAAAATATGATTGCCACTTCTCTGATGAAGAATTCCAATAACACAAACAGTTCCTTCCAAGATGAACTGGCAGATTACATCAAAGTACAAAAAGCAAGAGGACTAGAACCAAACATTAATTTTAGAAAGCCCGAGCAAAAAATGTGTGAAGCCATTAATGGTCATGAGGAGACCTTCGCATCTGACCAAGGTTTTCTTTCAAGAAATGTTTATGAACCAAATCAACATTCCATTTTTTTTCCAGAAATGGACACATTTTCCTATTCTGTTGGAAACAGATTGCCACACCCACCAGTGCAAAAATACCCAGTAAAGCTAGAAAATGTATGTACGTACAGCACAGACAGTGATTCTGAAAAGCAAGTGCCTCAGTTGACCATCTACAGAAATGACTGCTACAAACCACTATCAGCCAAATCTAGTGATAGCTACGAGTTTTTGTTTTCAAAGAATAACTCTAGTGCTGACAAGAGGAGCCATAAGCTGCCAAAGACATCAAGGGCCAAAAAAGAACAGCCACAAGAGGGAGAAGGAGATCTTTCAACTCTTAAAAGAGCAGGAGACAGTCAAGATATAAAGTTGGAGAAAGATGGTAAGAAGAAAAAGAAAAAAAGTCATATAGATTCAATAGCTGGGTCAAAATCAAAGCACAGTAAAGTAAAGGGAAGTAAAAATCATTCTTCTGAAAAGAAAAGCAAAAGACACAAGAAGGAGAAAAAGAAACATGAAACCAGTGCAACTACAGAAGAGGACATGCTGTGGAATGAATCTATCTTGGGATTCTAATTAACTTTCTGTTTATTGTTGCTTGAAGCTTGACACTGTTTTTTTATGTTTTATTTACTGGCTATTTTTAAAGTTGCTTCTTCAGAAATAATGAGTGAAGGAGATTGAAATCATTAGGGAAGAAATTGAAGAAATTCTCCAATATGATTTGGAGTATCATTTAAATTCAAAAATGCTTATATCCAAAATAAGACTGAATACACTATAAATTATTAAATATTCTTCCTACATTTCATATTTGATACAGAACCATATAACTTCTTAAGTCCCATTAAATACATATTGTTGTAAGTTTTAACAAATAATATAAAAATATGAGATGGGGCTGGGTTGTATCCCAAAGAAGATATTTTTTCTTCCTGCAGATAATAAAGAAAAAAAGTATATAAGAGACAATTTGTTTAATGTTTTTTCCTCCATATCAGTCAAACTCTACCTTTTTTTGAGAGAACATATTTTAGCTTATGTTACTTAATTCTAGACAAATTGATATAATCATTGTTTCCAAAAATTATTGTGGCAGGCTTTATTTAAGAGCAAAATGAATATATAATTCCCAATAGTTTTTCTGAAATGTTTAGGCATTCAAGGATTTTTAAATGTAGTTATCATGATTTTTTAAAATTAATTGCCCAACACATTTTGTGTTTTCTCCAGGGTTCAAATTCTTTTTTCACATTCAGTAGCAGATTGTAAAAATAAGACCCTGGAAAGTATTGCAGACAGAGCCCTTGTTTGCAACATGTTGGGCAGCCAAAATGAAACATTTTCAAGGCAATTTGGATGTAATCAATTGCATCATCATTTCTGTTTTTTTTTAATGTAAAACCCTAAGAGCACATGTAAAATCATGTGCTCTTAAAGTTATGGAAAATTTAAATTCAAACATGAATCGCCTTGCACGTCATGTAAATAAATAACAACAATGATCAATCACTTCCATTCCTTTTGGAGAGGAACTGGAGAACAATCAGCAAATTTCTACAGTGTTAGAACTTTCATCAATAAAAGCAATAATACTTTATATTAGAATGCATATTATTTAGTGGGCTTCCATACAGCCATGTTCAAGTGCTTTCCTCCACTTAATCCTTGAAGCAGCAGGAAAGTATGCCCAACCTTCATTGAATTGTCTTCTCTGGATCAGCTACTAAATATCAATATATGTTAACAAGAAGGAGAATCAGAAAACTATGTTTTTGAACTTGAAGAAAGATGAGCATGAGGCAAGAGGAGAGCACAATATTGTTTAAAGAATAAATAAAATTTTGCAGCCTTGAAAGGCAGCAGGTAACCAAAAAGCAATGGCAAATAAAAGGCCTGAGAGAGTATGCCAAGGGGTTTGGTTTTTTTTGGGGGGGGGGGGAGGTACAGCTTCATAAGGCTCTGCTCTTGACTCAACAAGTCATCACAGAAGGAGGGAGGTGGTGAAGAGAACACCAAGTTTAGGTCCAAATGGAATTGTTTGGACTTTGCTTACTTTTAAAGAGTTGGCCTCAATGTATTTATTACAGTTTATTGATTTTGTGGATCATTTGGAAGACTAAATAATTAAGAGAACCTCAACATGAGTCACTGGACTGTTAGTCTATGAATATTTGGTCTATGAATAAATTCAAGTGGGCACATTGGCTTTTATTGAAAGCAAGCTAATTTGTTATTACTAATCTCATGCACGATTTTATTTATTATCAAGTTGATAGCTACAAATCAAATGGAAGATAAACTGATGATTCTACAAAGGAAAAAGGAAATGAAATATGTAAGAAAGACACTTTTTACGAGTTGATTCAAGAGTATAATTCTTGGAGTTGTAGTCTAAACTAAAGTCACCCAGAATTGTTCCAACACTGAAATGGGAGGCACATAAATTTAATAAATAAATACATTTAATTAATAAATAAAAGATATCTGGAAAACCATGGAACTAGTTTTACAACAGCCTGAGGCAAATCCTCCCTGTCATGCATTCAGCAGAAATTGTTATGATTTTGGAGAAAAAAATTAATCCAAGATTGCCAGATTTTGTGAGGATGTTAGATATTTTGGCTACATTCTGTTTTGAATATTGCCATGCACTCTCTATCAGGAACACTTGAAAAATGTACAGAAGTTGCAGTCGATGTAAATGTGGCTGCTAGACTGTCCACTACAACATATGTTGGATCTGGTGAAGTAAGTACAAAAAAATTATATGATTGCCAGTACAGCTTGAATATAAAGGACATGTCCTCATGATGCAGGCTTTGTTACCTCCCAGCCCATGATGGAGGTAGATTACACAGGTTATTATTTATTCCGTTATTATTTATTTTAAAATATTTTCCATGTTCTCTGTTAGGTTCTACTGTTGAGCCAGGTATTACCTATTCTGTGCGTTTGGCTTTTCCTGCCTAAGTGCAGGAGCTAACTTTTTTTTCAAACACTGAACTGCACCTTGCAGTGCTCAATTCTGTCAAGACCTTTAGAATCTTAAGTCTATTTTCCAAAGTCTTAGCAGTTCTCCCCATCTTAGTGTCATCCGCAAATTTGATGAGCGCCCCTTAATCCCCTTATCTACATCATTTATTACCTTTATAACGTGGCAGACATATATGTCACTTACTGATTAGATGAGTTAAATATTGGCCCAAATAAAATTGTTCCATCTATAAAATGAAGACAAAGCTTACAGAATCAATTTCTGTAAGATTTTTGTTTTGGTGATCCCTAGGGTTTCCAAGGATGAACTCTGTCCCACAATAAAATGTTTTACTAAAGAAACATGCATTCCCAGTTATGCCACTGTGTGCCCTGAGCAAGAGAATCATTTGCCCCAGGTGGACTAGAAGCAGTAATGACCAGACATGTCATAAGCCAACACTTGGAGACTGCAAAGTATCTACTGAGATAACAATATTAAAACTGAAAATATGCAAAGCAAAAGTGATTCTCCTTTCTCAGCATAATGGAAAGAATCCCGTGGCAGTGTTGACTAGCCAATTGGCTCATTGCATCATGCCTAGATTTGAAATGACCATAAAATTTCTTGATATACAAATTAGATAGTTCAGATGATAGATCCTTTTATTAAAAAAACAAAGAACAAGAGCTGATTTTTTTCCACTGACAGTTTACAAAGTTTGTGGTGGGGAGGCATGAAATCCAGCCTAGCACCACCTGGGTAATGTTAGATGGGGCATTACTGCCTTTCTCAATCTTGGTGGGGTTTCATAGTCCCACTAACCAAGCTTGAGGTTTCCTGTTATTCTGCAAATTTCCTGTCTTTCTTTTACAGCCTCTTTTCATCTATCGTATAAAGAACACCTTGGGGACATTGAAAAAGAATTCTACCCCCAATCATAGCTTCAATAGCTTTGAGGGGGGTTTAATAAGCATACTTTAATAAGAATACTACTATTAATAACAGCAATAACAACAATAATCACAGCTATTAATATCTATGCAGAACTTTCTGCATAAAGGTAATTCTGAAAGGTATCCTTTGCTGGCCATTTTCCTCATTTTTTTAGATATTCAAAAGCAAATATAAATAAAGCCCTTTAATAAACTTATGGATATAGCTCCCAAAAGACTGTGAATCAAAATGTAATATCAGATTCAGGAATTATATGGCACATCCTTACAGATCAGAGTTTTTAATTTTAGTTTTAAGGATCTTTATTATGTTAATAACATAATATATCACCTCAAAACAAAAATAAAATATCTTTGAATTTTCAAACCCAAAAGTTTACATATTTTACATATTTTGAATAAAAATATGAAAAGCGTAAGGATCTGCCTCAGCTAATTCTCCCAAGAAAGTAGAACTCTTGAAACTGGCATTGTTTCCCGTGCGAATTGCTGCATTAAAACTTTCATTCACAAAACCCCACCCCAGAGCTCAACTGTCCGGTTCACGTCCAGCCAATCCACAGGTGCAAAGTTGTTATGGGAACCAGAGCTGATAAGAGACAATTCACTGGATCTTGCAATGGAATGAAGATAAGGCAGATGGCCCCTGGCACATTCATTTCCCCTTTTCACACCCAAAGAGATACATCAAAGTTTACAAAGAATAAAGTAGAGGAAATACATTCATAAGCCCCCCCAGCAGAGCAAAGCCTTCCCCCTCCCACTAGAATGGCCAAGCCCCGAAAAGAAGCATAACCTCCCCCCTTCCACTAGAATGGCAGAGCACCGAAAAGAAACATTGAAGGGGATTTTGACATACTGCCCCCCTTAAAAAAAGGAGAAATCTGCATGGAGAGACAAAAAAATAATAAAACAGGGAGGAGGGGAAAAAAAGAATAGATTAATCAGGTTTGTCTGGGTGATGAGCATGAAAATGTTTTTTATGAACCCATTCATTTTGGAAGGCTGGGAGATCTTTCCAGGCCACTAGGTACTGTGTAGTTCCATGGTGTTTGCGTGAATCTAAGATCTCCTTAATTTTGAAGTGTTGTTCACCCTCTACCATGATGGGTAGAAATGCAGGGGGAGCTGCTGGCCTTAAAGGCAAGGTTACTTCAGGTTTTAATAGGCTGCAATGGAGTACAGGGTGAATTTGCCTTAAGGGTTTTGAGAGTTCCAGCTCCACTGTCACAGGGTTTATGATGCATTTTATTGGGAACGGACCTACAAATTTGGGCCCCAGTTACTTTGATGGCTGCAATGACTGAAGGAACCTAGTAAACAGGTATACCCAGTCCCCTACTTTGAACTGTTTAGGTTCCACCCTTTTCTTGTCTGCCTGAGCCTTATAAGCTGGTCTGACTTCATCTAAGGCTTTTCTGACCACTGGCCAGGTGTTCTGCAACTGCTTAATCTATTTCTTAAGGGAAGGGATGGTGGACTCGTTATTTGGCAATTCGGGCATGGGGTTTAAAACTTAGCCTGTTGCCTCTTGAAAAGGAGTGAACCCCGTGCTAGAATGGACCACATTGTTGTATACTACTTCAGCAAATGGCAGGAGGTCGGTCCAGTTGTCCTGCTGATAGTTGATAAAACATTGCAGGTACTGCTCCAATACTGAATTTATTTGTTCTGTTCCACCATTCATTTGAGGATGATGACTAGATGACAGGCCCTGGTCCGTACCCAAAAAGTCCAAAAATGCCTTCCAGAACTTTAAGATGAATTGAAACCCCCCGTCAGAGATTATGCACTGCAGGGTTCCATGCAAACAGTAGATATGGTGGAGGAACATCTTTGCCAAAGTCTTTGCCGTTGGTATCTTTGAGCAAGGGATGAAATGGACCTGTTTTGAAAACAGGTCGATCACCCCCCAAATAACGGTATTTCCAGCGCTCTCGGGTAGTTCTACAATAAGTCTATAGAGATCTCTCTCCAGGGTGCTGAAGGGTTTGTGACTGGTTGCAAAAGATCAGGTGTTTTTCCCTACCTTCTTTTTGCTGCTGCACAGGTAGAGCAGCTGGCAACATAACCCTCCATATCTTTTTTAATGGAGGGCCACCAAAATTGTCATTTTAGGAGGTGTAACGTTTTCATGAATCCAAAGTGTCCAGCTGCTTTGTAGTCATGGCAGGTCTGCATAGTTCTTAGTCTCTGACTGGCTGGCACATACAATTCCCCTCCCCCATGCAAGCCCATCTCGTATGGAACAGAGGTTTTTGTGGCTAAGGAACCAGTTGTCTTTGTCCAACACTTGTTTGAACTCAGATGTGACAGTGGTGTCTAGCAGGGATTTACCCTTTGACTGCGCTCTCATGGTCACTGGTACTGCTAGTTGCTGCATTGGAAGCATGGGTTTAACTATTTCTGTTTTTACACTGTTATATTGCGGTAATCTCGATAAGGTGTCTGCTAGGAAGTTTCCCCCCCCCCAGCAGATAGCATAGAGTAAAATTGAACCATTGAAAGTACTGTGCCCATCATAATTTGAATAAAAATATGAAAAGCGTAAGGACCTGCCTCAGCTAATTCTCCCAAGAAAGTAGAACTCTTGAAACTGGCATTGTTTCCCGTGCAAATTGCTACATTAAAACTTTTGTTCACAAAAGCCCATCCCAGAGCCAACTGTCTGGTTTGCGTCCAGGCAATCCACAGGTGCAAAGTTGTTAAGGGAACCAGAGCTGATAAGGGACGATTCCCAGGCGCTTCACAGATCTCATACCCAAAGAGATACATCAAAGTTTAGAAAGAACAAAGTAGAGGAAATACATCCATAAGGCCCCCTCCCAGCAGAGCAGAGCCTCCCTCCTCCCACTAGAATGGCCAAGCCTTGAAAAGAAAGCACAACCTCCCCCCTCCCACTAGAATGACAGAGTGCCAAAAAGAAACATTGACAGGGATTCTGACAAAAAGTTTATTTGACCTCACCCTCAAGAATTCCAATCCACATGCAAAACCAGTCTATCGTATATTCTGCCAAAACTATAGCCAGCAGATTTATTCAGATGTCAGAAATTTATCTCTTTACAAGGATTATGGGCTGAAGATTTTTCCAGGCAAGATTTGTCAAACAAAATTGCCAGATTCTGTCTGCCAGATTTATGACGTACATGTATTCTTACTCATCAAATATTGTTCCATCAATAGGAACAAAAGGATTATTATACTCCATTATGAATTCAGAGTTGAACATTCAGGTTAAATATTGAGTACATGCTCCTTTAAATAAATATTTTTTTAAAAAAATCCAGAATTGTCATTTGAAAATTGACAATATTGAAAAAAAGATATGTTAACAAGCTAACATCAAAGATGTCTGAACATTTCAATGCTTAGGATTGTCATATTGCTGTCCCAAGGTCTAATACTGCTTAGCCTGTCAGATAATTATTCTCTTGGTAAATTCTATATAAATGACAAATTGCATAAATTGGCATTCTCCAGTGAGATGCTGATGCCCCTGAGTCATGATAAGGCAATGGTAGCTCTTAAACAAAGATTCCTTGACATAAAATTGCAAAAAGAATATATCAATATATCAGCTGGAGCTCAATTGGGGGAAATAGTAAATTTCATTTAAAACCAGCATTACACCTGGCTCAGTTCACAAATAACAAACTTTGGAGTGGCCTTTACACTATTGCAATTTGATACCTTACTATTAACAATGTTGGAGGGTCTAGTGGTTAAGACACCAGGCTAGAAACCAGGAGACTGTGAGTTCCAGTCCCATCTTAGACATGGAAGATGGCTGGATGTCTTTGGGCTACTCTCAGCCCAACCCACTTCACAGAGTTATTATGGGAAAACTAGGAGGAGAAAGGAATAATGAGTATATTCACTGCCTTTAGTTACTTATAAAAATAATAAAGGCAGGAAATAAATATTACCAAATCATCTATACTGAAAGGCTGTGTCATAATAATAATAATAATAATAATAATAATAATAATAATAATAATAATAATAATAATAATAATAATAATAATAATAATTGGACAAACTGCAATGGGTTACCCAGGGCAAAGAAATCAAAGCCTTGCCAGAAGTAATTCAGAATGTAGAGACAAACCAGGGGGAGTTGGCAATAAAGGAATCCAGCAGAGATATACAACTGTTCTCATTTGGAAACCAGGCACCTCTTCCTCAAGAAGAACAAAGCTCTCTAATTAAAGAAATAAAAGAATTGAAACAAAGAATAACTGAGCATCTAGAACAGCACAAAAACAACAGAATAAGGCTGCCTGCATTGAAACTTTTTCCAAAGAAACAGCTAGCACAAGCATTAAAAGATGCAAATACTGCAATATTAAGTATAAGCACCAATTCACTGCAAGAAACAAACCAACTAATGTACAGCACAGCTGCAGTTATAACTGAATACCTGGGATGCAAAATCAACAAAGAAGAAAAATAAACAAACAATGCACCACAAAAATGGAAGGTTAGGCTAGAAAATAAGATCAGCAAATTAAGGTCACATGCAAGCAAGCTAGAACAGATGAAAGAAAAGAAGCTGAAGAACGAGAAGACCAAAGAATACCTAATCAAGAAATACCACTTAGAAACAAGGAAGATCAAGGAAGTACTGGAAATAATAAAGCAGCAAATAACAGCTATAGCCAGGAAAATCAGTAGATACGAAGCTCGAATTGCAAATTATAGGCAGAACCTCCCATTTCAATCCAATCAGAAATGTTTCTACCAATCCATCAATGGAGAAACTGCAATGAATCAGTCAGTACCTGACAAGAAAGAAACAGTGCAGTTCTGGAAGTAGATATGGGATAACCCAAAGAAACACAACAAGGATGCAGCTTGGTTAAAAGAGGTAGATGCAAATAAAACAGAAGTTATTACAACAAAAATGGTAGAAAACAGAGTAATAACAATAAAAATGGTAGAAAACAGAGCAAGGAAGATCAAAAATTGGTCAGCACCAGGTGAAGATGAACTGCATGGGTTTTGGTTGAAACATCTAACTGTTATATACCCACTCATTGCCAAGCAGTTCAACAATATACTACAAGGAGGAGAAATTGAAAAGTGGCTAACAATTGGGGAAACCTACCTAATAATGAAAAATCCAGCAAAAGGGGAAACACCAGGCAACTACAGGCCAATTACCTGCTTACCAACAACTTTCAAATTGCTAACTGGAGTGGTAGCTGATGCAGTACAACAGCATCTAGTTGAAAACAATCTTTTTCCATTCGAGCAGAAAGGAAACCGCCCCAATAGCAGAGGAACAAAAGATCAACTCCTAATAGACAAAATGATCTTGGAAAACTGCAAGAAAAGGAAGACCAACCTGAATGTGGCATGAATTGATTACAAAAAGGCATTTCACTCTCTGCCACATGACTGGATAATCAAGTGCCTAGAAATAACAGGAGTCAGTACAAACATCAGAAAATTTGTGCAAAGATTGATGGCACAATGGAAGACACAGTTGCAGGTTAATGGTGAGAGACTGGGAGAGGTTAATATCAAGAGAGGAATATTTCAAGGAGATTCATTATCACCACTACTATTTATTATTGCACTGTTTCCTCTGTCAACAATACTGAATAACTCAGGATATGGCTATCAAATATCAAAAACATCTGCCAGACTATCCCACCTCCTTTACATGGATGATCTGAAGCTGTATGGAAAAACATCATCTGAAATAGAATCGCTGCTGAACACTGTCTGTATGTATAGCCAAGATATTGCAGTGGAGTTTGGCTTGGACAAATGTGCCACACTTACTGTCAAACAAGGAAAAATAGTGAAAACTAAAGGAATCAAGATGCCCCACGAAAATAAGAGTCTGGATGAGGAAGATTACTACAAATACTTGGGTATCCTTCAAGCTGACAACATCAAGCACACTGAAGTCAAGAAAAAGATTAGAGGTGAATACATCAAGAGAGTGAAGAAGATCTTAAAGTCCAAACTCAATGGAGGAAATACTATGAAGGCAAATCAATCCCTGGACAATTCCAGTCATTAGATACACAGCTGGAATAGTGGACTGGACTCAAGCAGAACTAAAAGCAATGGATAGGAAGACCAGAAAAATAATGACAATGAATCATGCCCTTCATCCACGCAGTGACATTGACAGACTCTATCTACCAAGGCAAATAGGTGGACGTGGAATTCTGCAAGTACATCAGATGGTTGAAGAAGAAAAAATGGCTTTGGAAGAATATCTGAAGGACAATGATGAAGATGCACTGAAATTAGTATATCAGGAAGGCTTACTGACTACTGGAGAAACCAAACTGGCCTACAAGAAAGATCAAATGAAGAACAGAATAGAGGCATGGGAAGACAAAATAGCTGGGAAAGCAGATAATAACAAGACTTGGCAATGGCTAAGAGCAGGAAAGTTGAAGAAAGAGACCGAGGGACTAATTCTGGCTGCACAAGACCAAGCCTTAAGGACAAATGCATACAGAGTCAAAATTGAGAAGACAGCAATAGACAGTAAATGCTGCCTATGCAAAGAAGCTGAAGAAACAGTGGACCACCTGGTAAGCTGCTGCAAGAAGATCGCACAGACTGACTACAAGCAGTGGCATGACAAAGTAGCAACAATGGTGCATTGGAATATCTGCAAGAAATATAATTTGCCTGTAAGCAAGAACTGGTGGGATCATAAAATAGAGAAAGTCATAGAAGATGATAAAGTTAAACTACTCTGGGACTTTAGAATTCAAACAGACAAGCACCTGCAACATAACATCCCAGACTTAACAATTGTTGATAAGAAAGACAAAAAGTCTGGATAGTGGACGTGGCAGTGCCTGGAGACAGCAGAATAGACGAGAAAGAACTGGAGAAGATAACAAAATACAAAGACCTACAAATAGAAATAGAAAGACTGTGGCAAAGGCAAGCAAGGATAGTACCAATAGTAATAGGTGCCTTGGGTGCAATCCCAAAACAACTGGAGCACGGCTTGAACACCATTGGCATTGACAAATTCGTCATTAGTCAATTGCAAAAGGCAGCCTTACTAGGAACTGCTTCCATCCTACGATGATATCTATAATACTATCAAACATCCACATCTGCCTATCCCAGGTCCTTGGGAAGGACTCGATAGGTAGACAAAATGCCAAATCCAGTCTAAACATCTGGCTGACTGTGCGATGAATAATAATAATAATAATAATAATAATAATAATAATAATAATAATAATAATAATAATAATAATAATAATAAAAATAAAAATAAAAATAAAAATAAAAATAATAATAAAAAGTTGGAAGGGATCTTGGAGGTCAACTAGCCCAACCCCCTGCTTAGGAAGGAAACCCTATACCATTTCAGACAAATGGCTGTCCAGTCTCTTCTTTAAAACTTCCAGTGTTGGAGCATTCACAGCTTCTGAAGGCAGGTTGTTCCACTGATTAATTGTTCTGTCAGAAAATTTATCTTAGTTCTAGGTTGCTTCTCTGTTTGGTTAGTTTCCATCCGTTGCTTCTTGTCCTGCATTCAGGTGCTTTGGAAAATAGCTTGACTCCCTCTTCTTTGTGGCAGCCCCTGAGATATTGGAACACTGCCATCATGTCCCCCCTTGTCCTTCTCTTCATTAAACTAGACATACCCAATTCCAGCAACCGTTCCTTATATGTTTTAGCCTCCAGTCCCCTGATCATCTTTGTTGCTCTTCTCTGTACTCTTTCTAGAGTCTCAACATCTTTTTTACATCATGGTGACCAAAACTGGATGCAGTATTCCAAGTGTGGCCTTACCAAGGCATTGTAAAGTGGTATCAACACTTCACGTGATCTTGATTCTATCCCTCTGTTAATGCAGCCTAGCACTGTGTCAACGTTTTTGGCAGCTGCAGCACACTGCTGGCTCATATTTAAGTGATTGTCCACATATTTAAGTGATTGTAATTATGAATAATATACTGCTGTATTGTAATTTTTACTGAGTCACCCATGGTAGCCGAGTCTCAGATTAGATTAAATAATTTTAATTTAAGATCTATCAAATAATTGTCTATAATGACTAAATGGAATCATGTGACAGTGGTATCTATATTTCTAGTACTGGAAACCAACAGCACCAAGGTTTTGGTTGTTCTTATGGATGCTTTCTTATCTGAAACATCAAACATATTCTTCCATTCGGTATTCCTTCAAATATCATTCCTAAGTATTCTTCAAGTTTTCAGGGTAATTCATATTGGAATGAATTATCTCTGAGTGCTTTAATACTGCATCTTTCAATGCATTTTCCCCCAGATGGACAACTTATTGATCCACAGCAGACTTCCCCAACATGAAGCTCTCCATTATTTTAGATTTTGAAGCTTAATACCACCAGCTTTCCTACTGGCTGAAAGCTATGATGATTATAGACTCACAGTAGAGGTTGAATCTACTGTTAAATGGTTCAGTTCTTAAGATTTTCTAGTTATTTCTCAGATGTTCCATTTAGCTTTTCTCAGAAGCAACCACAATATAACCACAATATATATATTCACACACAAATGTTTTGCTGCTATATCACATTTCCAAAAATGTTGAAGTGTGTGTTGCAACTTGATATATATTACAAAAAAATGGTAATCCCAGAATTTTTATTTTTTTTTTTGTAATGTGTTTTATTGATTTTTTAAACATAGATTACTTAATAAAATTGGTGAACAGTGTGTTGTCTGGGTTACATTTATAAAACAATCATTAAGAATTGATTTCTATAATCCATAATCCACATAATGGTTTTAGTTGATTTCCTCTTTTCCCCAAGATGTCCTCTTTTGCAAACATTGAATTAATACAATTATTGTTTTGATAGATAACAATTAAATATATAATTTCCCCCCAATATTCCTAAAAATAATAATCACATCAATATAAAATTTCTTTTCTATCCAATCATTCTGGTTAGGGTTAGGGTTAGGGTTAGGGTCATAGATCCTGTTACAGTCCTTATTTAAATTTGTTTCTCCCACAAAATTCTAAGTATTCTTACTGGTTAAGATTTTCTCAAAAATTAATTACATTTAAAAATTTAAGTCTATTTTTTCCATATGAACCATCTCAACACTTTTACATTTCTTAAGGAATAGATAAAACAGTAAAAAAAAAAAAAGAAAAGAAAGGAGAGCAAGAGTAAAGAAACATAAAAAATAACATACTACTTAAAATATATAAGCTAATATATATTTGTTTCCAAGATTTCTTATTCTTTTTAACCATAATTAAAAATATGTTTAATCTTTAAATATTCCATTTAATACATCTAGTCATCTGGTCCTTTAACTCTTATTCAAAACATTTTTTTTCTTTTTTCTTTTTATCCATTATAATTTCTTGAATTCAATCACATTTAAATATCTAAAAAGGGGGAAGCATACTATATTATGCATCTTAGAATGACTAATAATAATAATAATAATAATAATAATAATAATAATAATAATAAAGTTGGAAGGGACCTTGGAGGTCATCGAGTCCAACCCCCTGCTCAGGCAGGAACCCTACACCATTTCAGACAAATGGCTGTCCAGTATCTTCTTAAAAACTTCCAGTGTTGGAGCATTCACCGCTTCTGGAGGCAGGTTGTTCCACTGGTTAATTGTTCTAACTGTCAGGAAGTTTCTCCTTAGTTCTAAGTTGCTTCTCTCCTTGATCAGTTTCCATCCGTCACTTCTTGTCCCATATTCAAACAAATGTTTCTTTTTTAAAATATTCTCTCTGGTAGGTCCCATCATCTATTTTCTTGATTTCCACTTTAATCTTTTCCTTTGCCCAGTATCTTTCTTGATCAATGTATTTTGCTGAATCAAAAAGTTTTTCCGTATGTTCATAAATGTTACTGTAGATATAAAAAAGTAAATCAGGTGAAATGTCTTTGTACAGGGCTTTTGCCTTTCCATGTTTGTTGAAAATCTTTTTCTTTCTCTCCGCTTCTCTTATCATTTTCTTTCTCTCTGATGTTCCTGACATTTCTAGAGTCCATTTATCCAGTCTGTTTTCTTGTCCTCAGATTTATTTTGTAGTCTTAAGGGATAAGTCATTTTTTCCAATTCTTGTGAATTTTTTTTCACTAGGATTAAATCATGTTTCCTTGTTTTGTTAAGTTCCACCTTTAAGTCTCTATTCTCAATTTTGTATCCACTTATCTGTTTTATCTGCTCCTTTTCTGTTGTTGTTTTTTGGAAAAAAATTTGTTGTAAAGTTAACTTGGAAATAGATTGATTTATATTTTCAAAGTTATTTTGGATTTCTTTGTAGTTTAAAATCATTGTTGTTTGAATTAGTTGCAGTATACTATATATCTCCTCCTGAGTAGTATTTATGTTTTCTTGATATGTTCTTTCTACATGTCTCTGATCCATGATGGTCAAGAATTTGAGTTTTTCTCTTCTTCTTTTTCTCTGCAAATAGCTTTAGAGTCCCAGTTAAATAGATATTTGTAATCCAAAGAGTTCAAAAAAGATTTTTTAAAAATTTTTTATTATTCTCTCTTTGTCTACAGTCCAGATTATTGTCTTTATTTTTTTGTCACAGCTGTTCTTTGTTGTTAAAGCTTTGAAGGTCACAAACACAGAGTAGCTTTTCCCAGGTTTTGCCAAGTCCTATATGAAAGTCATAGCTGTCATAGTCTTCATCCACCACTAGGTGTCAGCATCTATTTGTTTTTCAATTTCCAAAATGAACAATTATCTTTAGAATGAGAGTCTTAACCATTCAAAAAATTTAAATTTATCCAAATTTAAGTTTTAAATTTCAGGTTTTATATTTATTTCACTTCCATATATATATAAAAAGATTAATTTGCTGCTTCCGTTATTATAAGGGTGGGACGAAAATCCCCCTCCTTCCCTTTTGGAGGTATTTTGCTTCTTGGGGATCTTTTCCAGGAAATTAAATATAGAATAGAAAAGAGAAGATCAAATTCCTCACCTAGTTTCAAACACACAGTTCACTGTTGTGCTGGTTAGTACTTTTTGACTTCAGTTGCAAGTAGCTGGGGCTGGTTGATGAAGTATGGCCAGCCTTTCTCCTGTCAGGTTAGAAGGCTTTCCCCAAGTCAAATGGAATGACTGCCATTGTTCCAGAATCGCCGGGGCACCCTTCTTTCTTCACTGCCTCTCTGGAGTGACGTAGACCCATTTAGGGTCCCCTGCAGGGCAAAATTAGCCGTGGGAGTGTGGAAATCTGCAAGCCTGCAACTGGTCGCTACTGTGCAAAACTGGAAGTCGGGAATTCCAGAATTTTTCATTGATCACACAAGACACTTATATACAGGTCAGGAAGACATCATCTGGACACATCTTGGTAAAACAGTCAGACTCTAGGTTGGCTAAAGAGAGAAACAAAGCTGTACACTCTCTCCTTAATTATTCAACCTACACACCTTTATTGAGGAAAGCTGGACTAAATGAAAATAAGCACAATTTAAAATTGGACAAAGACGCATCAATAACTATGGTTATTACTCCAAAAGTGAAAATGCAAATGATCTACAATCTCTACTAATGAAAATCAAATGTGAAAAAAATGTGACTAGGATTCTTTCTTTCCTTAGTAATTTTTTAAGAAAGAAAGGAAAGAAAGGAAGGAAGGAAGGAAGGAAGGAAGGAAGGAAGGAAGGAAGGAAGGAAGGAAGGAAGGAAGGTTTTTTTTCAATCTCATGCTTGTGACCTGTGGCACACACAATTAAACTAGAAAGTCAAATAATATGATTTTAAAAAGACATTAAAATACAATTAAAGCAGTTAAAAATATAATAAAAATGGGAAAATGGATTCTAAATTTACACACAGTACATTAATTTAATAGGTTCCTGTCTTCCATGGGTCTCCCAAGCCTGATGGCTAAACCAAGTTTTCAGGGCCTTCCAGAAGGACAATAAAATTGCGGACAATCTCACCTTGGAGGAATGATGTTCCAAAAAATGGGTGCTACTACAGAAAAGGATCTTCCCTTGAGTGGGTTCCATTTTTCATGTCTACATTTATTGTATCTTGCCATCTTTGCTTCTACCTTCCATGTTGGTGCTTGCCATCTATATTAAAGTGGAAGGCAATGTAGGATGCTGCTTGTAGAACATGGCTGTACCACTGTAGGCATTTTGCCCATATTTTCTCTGATGTTGGCGCGGTGCCCATTTGCTTCTGAACTGTGTCATTGATGACACAGTCAAGGAGAGAAATTCTTAATGACCAATGAACCATGCACATCTCCCTGGCATATAAAACACATTCAATGCATTTGGTGACTGGCAAGCACTCACCATTATATAGAGCTGCTAGGCACACCATGATTTTATGCACTTTGATTTTAGATGAATTGGCATGCATTGATCACAGAGCACACCACTGATCTCTTTCCATGGTAACCATGCTTTGTTCACTCTTGCATATACTTCTTTTGAATTTCCACCTTACCTTATCCTGTAAAAACTGTTTATCCTCATGCAGCATAGGAGTCTCCTGCAAAAAACACTTTTAGATCCAATTTTAACTCAGCTACATTTGTCTGGAGACTCCAATCCTTTTAACATTCCATGATAAAAGAGAAATTACTGTTAGATGTTTTAAAAAAGTCACAAGAAAAAAGGCATTTTCCAGATTAATCCATGCTACACCTCAATCAAAGCAATGAGAAAAAAATAAATGATTTTTTAAAAATGGTGATGATTTTTAAAAATCGATAAACCCAGATTGGCCCCCAGGTAGGCATTATACAACATTTCCTTGCACAAATGAATCAATTAATCAAATTACTGCTTTGTTACCTGAACCACTGGGAAAGAAAAGGGAGAATCTTTTTCAGATTAAGCTATTATAATATATTATAATTGAATGCTGATTTATAGGAATATGAAAAAGGAAAAGCAAGGGGGGAGGCATAGAAAGAGGGAAGAGGAGAAAAAAGGAAGACTGAGCCAGCTGTAAAACAAACTAAAATTTGTACGTGTTCCCAGTAGCCATAAAGTAAGACATACAGATACAAAAATCAAGGGCGTCATTAAGAGTCAAAGATAAAAAAAAAAAATTCCACAAGTACAAACAATCTTCCTCTTCCAAAATAAATTAGAGAAGAAATATGTTCTTCAGTCTTCACATAATTTCAAATCAAAACAATTCTAAACTTGATTAAATATAAAGATTCTTCTCTCAAGCAATATATCTTGTGCTATTAAATTCGAGGAGGTCCAAAAGTTTAGAATGAAACTTTAGACCTCCCAGCTATTGGTCTATCTCTGCCTTTCATCTTCACCTTAGGAGACACTAATTTTCAAGATCATTAATTCAAGAGAGCAAACTGAAACATCATAGAGGTACAACAGAAGTTGTTGTGTTGATGAAGGCTTCCATTCACTTGGAATTAGGAATCACTATCATACTAATGTTGATAGAGAGAGAAAATTGGTTGACAAATAATTTCTCATTTTTCCAAATGTGTTTATTTCATTCCAGTTCTGCATCAGTTGACAATTTTTAAAACCTTGCTATTTTATTGACTCTTCATTGTTGATATGGACATTTCCCTGACTATTTTGGGTGACAGCAGAATCACAAAGAAAAATATTTAACAATGTCTGACTTAATTCCATGTCAAACTGAAGCTCAGGGTAGTGCTTAGATCAGAAATTGTATTGTTACAAAACTTTGCAAAGGGAACTAAAAGTGATTTTAGTTACCAAATAGGTAGTTCTGTACTAGATTCTAAAAAATCATCAGTTTCAGAACAGTAACTTCTCTCTAGCTACTATATTTATATATGACTTCTTTAGCCTGGAAAATTATTCATTTAATATTCTGTAGTATTTTATCTTTGGATCCACCACTGTCTTCTCATTTTCAAGAGTTTATTTTTCCCTAGGACTAAATATTATTCTTTCTAATTACACTTTAATTCTTTCTTTGGTCCTATCAGGAATGGTGCCTCTGTTTGTTACTGTAGGACTCTCCCTTCTCCTGTTTTGTTGTTGTTGTTGTTGTTCCTTCCAACAGCTAATAAAAGCATTTCCAACACATCCCAAACAATCTTCTAGGATCAGTGTAGCATAAGCAGTATGAGGTTTAATGATGTATTAAAATGAAATGTTTGCACATAGAAAACCTAAAGATTATTTCATATGTAAAAAAGGTAAAGATAGACAGACAGACAGACAGACAGACAGACAGACAGACAGACAGACAGACAGACAGACAGACAGACAGACAGACAGACAGACAGACAGACAGACAGATAGATAGATAGATAGATAGATAGATAGATAGATAGATAGATAGATAGATAATCTTTATTGTCCTTTTTTACTGTGGACACAATGGCACACATTAAAAATGAAATGTAATTGCTTCCTCTCAAAGTGTACACATACATAAAACATTTAAAACATACTATATACAACATATGTATGGACCTACACCCTTACATATAAGTAACATATAAATATTATTCAGTGTCCATCTTGAATACATAATGGAAGGAGGAAGCTTTAGAGTTCACAAAGTTAATACTGTATGGAACAAAGCTGTGACTGAATCTGGATGTTCTGCTTCAGATACCACGAAGCCTCCTCCCAGAAGGTAATAAGGAAAACAGCAAAGCTGGGGGTTGATGGGACAAAGAGATAAAATGATTATTTCACCCCTCTAAAATATTTCTCACAATATTTTGAAATTACAAAAAACTGCTCTTTTTCTGTAATGTATTTTTTGTGTGTGTGCTATGAGTGCCTCACACTTTGATTGACACTGTGGGCTTCCATCTTTGCAGTATGATATGCAACTTGGTCCTCTGTTCATCAACTGTGCCCCAATTCATATACCATCTACTGTATATATAAAGAATATTGAGAATAATGCATAGCCAAAGGAGCAGGCAGGGATCTGAATTGGTTACAACAAAATGGATCACATCCAGATTCTTCAGCAAGTCATTGAAAGGCACAAAGAGTACACCATGCTTTCATTGACTATGAAAAAGTGTTTGACTCAGTATTCCAGCAAGTAATAATTAATGCATTGCTCAACCAAGGTGTAGAAATTGCTTACATAAACTTACTACAATCAATATATGAAAAAACAATGGCGAAAATTTGCCTTAATGATCTCAAAGTGGAACTCAACATAGAACAAATTGTATGACAAGGCGATATAATATCACCTATCCTTTTCTTAGCCTGCCTTGAAGAAGTATTTCACAAACTAGACTGGGCAAAAGATGGGATAAAAATCAATGTCACCTATTTAAATCACATAAGATTTGCAGATGACGTTGTTCTCTTCTCACAAGACCCAGAAGAACTACAAAGACACATATAAGAGTTGCACAAAGCATTTGGCTTAAAAATAAACCTGAAAAAGAGCCAGGTTATGTTTAATAAATTCACCAAACAAAGAAATATATATATATATCTGGAGAAGAACTAGACGTAGTAGACCACTACATGCACCTTGTCCAATGGAACTCAATAAAAGATGATACAATAAAGGAAATTGAATGGCATATTAAATGTGGTTGGCAGGCATTCGGCAAGTAAGCATAATTTTCAAGAACAAGATTCCCCTATGCCTGAAGAGAAAAGTGTGTGCTATCTGCTCTAACATATGCTGGAGAAACATGGACACTAACCTCACAATCAATTCAAAAGCTAAGAGTGGCGCAAAGAGCCATGGAAAGATACATGCTCAGCATTACAAGACAAGGTAGAAAGACCTGCACATGGATTAGAGAACAACTGAAAGTATACAATATCATCAAGAGAGTTGATGATTAAAATGGAAATGGGCTGGTCACATAGCGAGAAGAACTGACAGCAAGTGGGCTAAGGCAGTCGTGGAATGGATCCCACTTGATAAAAAGCATCCACAAAAGAGACCTAAAGCAAAAAGGATAGACGATATCAGCAAGTATTGTGGGCCCAATTGACAAAAGAAAGATCAGGACCATATTGGTTGGAAATATGCAGAAGAGGCCTTCATCCTGCAGTGGATAGACAATGGCTAAAATGATGATGAAACCATATATATTAAGATTTTATTCCAAAAAGATGTTATAATCCTATCATCTGAAGAAATGTATGAGAGGTTAGCTTATACTGCCCCCACATTTCCAGTGATCAACATTTGTCCAGGTACCCAAATACACAGTCCTTGGTGATTCTGTGCATTTTGAGAATTTCTGCTGAATGATGGCGATCAAAGTTGGATATTTTTAGAGCTGACAGAGTACTGTTACTCTATGATGATCTTAATGTTCCTTTAACCTCATTATCCCAGCTTAATCTGCATAAATAATGCACATAGATATACAAATGGTATATAGGAGGTTCTAAGACAGTTGCAGGAAGCTAAACTGAACTTATAAACCATTATTTTTGCATACCTTCTCCTTTTTAACTGTTTCCCATATTGTTTATGGCCTGGATAAGCAAGGTAGCTGACTGTCTTCAATTTTGCATAAAAATCCACCAGATGCCCCTTCAGGTTATTCTTGTTCAACTTGCTCATTGGAAAGCTCAAACTCTTCTGAGAGGGAGGGGAGGTAGCTGACATCACATCCTCTTCCACTAATGGGAACCTATTTCATCCATCAAATTAATCATAATTCTCCTCTTCCTTTTCTAAAGAAAGATTGCCAAAAGAAAAATATGGCCAAAATTTTCTGTCTTCTATGGTTCTTTGGTCTGATTTTATGTGAGTATGATCCTATTCCTTTGGGTGGATGGTTGGGGGAAAATCCTTAAATAAGCAATAATTGAAAAACTTTTTAAAATATTTTGAACATGATACAAGGCTTCAGTGGGTTTCTAAAGTCTTGTAAATTTATTTTATTTGAAAATCAGAATCCAAGGCTGTATAACAAAATTATGTCCAGCCTATCTCATACTGTTGTAACTGTGAGTTAAAAGTGAAGAGGGAATCCATAAAAAAGCCAAAGGTGGTATCTAAATCTAACTTGTTACTGTTAATATTATTTTGTCTACAAGTCTATTTTTTTTTAATTATTAGGTGGGCTGGTTGGATAAAGGTGAGGGGGCTACAACTGAGAAAAAACACAGATTATAGAAGTAGAAAACCAAATTAATATCTGAGAAAAAAATAATTTCCATATGCATATATTTACATACCTTTCGCGCTATTCCTTTTCAAAGTAAGCAATTTTGAGAAATAGAAAAAAACATTTTAAAAAATTAAAAGCATGAGATAACAAAAAGGAAAGAAGCACAGCTGTAGTTTTCACAAAACTACTTACTATTCCTCTCCATATCTATCTGTTCCTGGAAGACCACTTTTGCTTTTATGTCTGCACGCTACTTCATACATTGCCTGTTTTTCTTTAAAATTCTCGTCTATTTCTCTTCAGGTGTTCATGAGTTTCAGTCAACTGCATCTTTCTTGGTCTTTCCCTTTCTCTAACACATTTGTTCATTGTTCCTTCCTTCTTTTCTTCCTTCCTTCCAATATTGTTTTGCAATTCAGTCCTCATTAATTTTTTTACTTATTGAACAAATATTCATTTCTTCCAACAGACCATGTACTACCATTACTATTTTACCAAGTAAAATATCTGCAACATTCAGCAAAATAATATTTTAAGATCAACAAATTAATTTACTTGCTAAAATTTGGCATTTACACAGATACAATTTATGATCTAATACAAATACTTTAATATTTGATACATTAATTTCTGACCCATATATCTCATTACCTCAAACAAGCTAACCTTTGCTATCATTCTCTGCATAGGAAAGTACATATACTTCAATATCTATAATCAACATACCTCAGCATACATACCACCACATTTTTCTATAAATGCATTAAACTACCAAGAGTTGTTTTTTTGTTTTTGCAGCCAGCTTATTCTTCTGAAAATTCAAAACTTGGTATCAATATCTGCATCTTTGCCATATGAACAGATTATTAAGGAAACAAGCAATGGTTTTTAAGAGATTATTGAAAAGTATATCACTGTTATTATATCACTGATATTAAATATCTTGGAAGCGTACAACAAAATACAGTCAACAAAACGAATTTCAGCACTAATATATGGAAATCTGGAATTTTACTTAAAGAGAGTTGTGTCACTGGATAAAAAAAATATTCAGTCCTGGTTCTGACATAATTTTAGTTTTTTTCAATTCAATTCACTTTTTCAATTCAATTTGGAATAGAGCTGGAAGGAAGGTCTCGGAGGTCTTCTAGTCCAACCCCCTGCTCAAGCAGGAGATCCCATTCCATTTCAAACAAGTGGCTGTCCGGTCTTTTCTTAAAAACCTCCAGTGATGAAGCACCCACAACTTCTGAAGGCAAGCTGTTTCACTGGTTAATTGTTCTAATTGTCAGGAAATTTCTCCTTAATTTCAGGTTGCTTCTCTCTTTGATTAGTTTCCATCCATTGTTTCTTATCCTGTCCTCTGGTGCTTTGGAAAATAAATTGATCCCCCTTTTCTTTGTGGCAGCCCCTCAAATACTGGAATATTGCTATCATGTCACCCGTAATCCTTCTTTTCTGTCAACTAACCATACCCAATTCCTGCAACCGTTATTCATGTTTTTCTCTCCAGGCCCCTAATCATCTTAGCAGCTCTTCTCAAAAATCTTCAAATAAAATTAGCACTGTCACCCAGAATTCTCATGGAGAAAATCTATCTGTATGATCAAGGAGTCGAGAATGATGGCACATAATCAAGTGCAGAATTTAGCATAAGAAAATCAGAAAATTTCAGCACACTTGAATTCTGTGCATAAGTGTGGTTAGTAAACTCAATGTAATTCCTCCAAATTAAAAATGGTATGTCTACTTATTTTAATAGAAAGAGGGAAAGTATTATGATATTCATAATGATTTAGATGCCGAAGTACTATCATATTTAGTTGAATTGTTTAAAGGCTGTACCTTAATGAAAAATAGACTGAAATAAAGTTAAATGGTAGGAACGAGGACAAACAAAAGAGAGCTTTTCCACTCATCATTAAACTATAACATTTCCAACTGTAAGTCATGATGCCGGCCACAAAAATGAGACAGCTTTAAGAAAGAATCAGAAAAATTCAGGGAAATAATTAGTCACAACCAATAGCCACTATTGTGGAAGGCAGTATATATATTAGAGATGACAATGTTTTCAAATTATCTGTTTCTCAACAAAATGAGAAAGAAAAGTTCTCATCATGCCCCATTTGTAGATTTTACCCAGAATCATCTGCTCAGGTCCTCTGGAAATGAAACCAATTAATAGAGAGGCCTTTGGTCTCATCCAGAAGCAGCCTTCTTTCCTTGTCACAACAAATAAAATAAACAACAATGGCTTGACTGCTGGACTGATTCTCCTAGGAAATCCAGCTGACTTGTACAGACCATTGAATCTGTCATTTTCTAATAGTTGCTCATTTATAATTTCTAAGTCCAGCTGACTCCATTGAGGTTTTTTAAAAAAAAAATCATTAAAATTTAGATGTTTTTTGCTGCACATTTTCTCACCCATATGCATTTTTACTTAGAATTTTTCTTATGAGCACATGTTCTCTTAAATAAGTATTTTTATTCATTTAAATGTGAGGAAATTGTTTCCAAGAATTATACATTGGTGTAGGTGTGCTCTCTCCCACCATCTCTCTCACGTTCTCTCACTGTCTCTCTCACACAGAGACTTTCAATTGGCAAAGTACATTGAACATTCAGTATTATTACAAAGGAACTTGGTTTCAGTTCTTACATTTTCATTCAGGAATGAATTGAATCGATTCCTCTCCATCTTTAATGTCATGAGAATCTTAATTGTCACATACTCCTCTGCAGTGTGAAAAAAAAGAGCCGCTGCCCTCATCCTGCAGTGGAATAGTGTGGTAACAAATAACCACTTGCACTGTAGGTGCTGTTGTGGCTGCTTCCCACAGGCCTACACCAGGGGTGGGATTCAGCCAGTTCACACCACTTCAGCAGAACCAGTAGCTAATTTTTTGTTGACCAGGCCCAGAATGGACTTCCCGAAGCGGCATCCACACAGAGAACTGGTTGTTCACATATTTGAATCCTGCCACTGGGTTACACATCAACCTTATAGCCCCATAAAGCACTCACTAACTCTGTTTGTTGAGGCCAAGATTTTAAGAGACATATTTGTAGGACTGCTTAGTGCAATGGCTAAGGCACCAGGCTAGAAATCAGGAGACTGGGATTTCTAGTCCCATCTTAGGTACAAAGTCAGTTGGTGACCTTGGGCCAGTCCCTCTCTCTCAAATTTAGGAAGAAGGCAATGACAAACCACTTGTGGAAAATCTTGCCAAGAAAACTGCAGGGATTTGTCCAGGCAGTTGCTAGGAGTCAACAATGACTTGAAGGTATGTACACACAGAATGCCTTAGCCTTTTATAAATATGCATTCTCTTAATAACTCAAACAAGGAAGACATTTTTTATATCTTGAATTCTGTTTTAACTGATAAAGTACTTTGAAGTACCTTGTTAAAATATAGCTTTCAAGATGGGATCTTAAGCTGGCTTATTTATATAAACAATATCCCATACTTTCATTCTCCCAAGAATGCTATGCAAGTTGCACTAATCTGCAATAAAAGCAATATGAGCATTGAACCAACAAAGTATTTCAACATTGTTAAATGATTGAAGAATTAAATACTTGTTTTTTTAAGAAAATTTATATGGTCATCCAACTCACTCTCAGTGATACTGAGCGCTTTATAAGGATAAAAACAATAAAAAAGCAATAACATCCTTGGTGACAAAAAACAGTCATGAATACTGCATTGTTTTTCCAACTTAAGCCAGGGCCACCCCAGTGTGCAAGATTTCCCATTGTATTTTTTTATATTTTAGATTTGATTAATCCATTTTCAACAGACATAAAGTAATGTAAAATAAAAATGAACAATTTACTGTAGACAAATATGAAAGGAAAGAAAAACAAGAAAATATGTAAAAAAAATCTCCAAACCTATGATTATAGCTATATTCCAAATTCATGTGATCTTTCATGTTTTTTTTAAATAAAAATGTTGACAGAGTTGGCCATGAATTTTTTACAAAGGGAAAGATAATGTGACATTTTCTGATTAATCCAATATATAATTTTCTCAAAAAATGCTAATTCACACATCTCTTAAATCCAATCTTTTTATCTCAAATTATACTATTTTTCTATCTTCTAAAGATTATTCTTTTTGATAATATAGGAGAACAAAAACCCATATTTGTTCTGAACATGTTAAATTCCAAATTGTCAATATATAATTCAGTACAATCTACATCTTTTTATAACCAGAGTCTTTTCTAATAATTCTGTCAAGGTACTATATGCCATTATTCCAAAAGAGATGTAAAGAGAAATATGATTATAACATTTGAGTTAAGTGCCCTAAATTTCTTGTGTGATGATGATGATAATGATGATGATAATGATGATGATGATGATGATGATGATGATGATGATGATGATGATGATGATGATGATGACGACGACGATGATATTATCCATTCAGTCGAGTCTGATCCCTGGCAATTCTATGATCCAGGTCTATCTGTATCTTCCAATCTTGCACTATTTCTTTAAGTTTTCCTATGTTCTGGCTTTGATAGTGTCCAGTTACTGTGTTCTTTGACAGTCTAGTTTCCTTTTACCACTAACATAATTGTTTTGTCCAGTGAATTTCCTTCCATGCCATGGGCAAAGTAAATGAGTACTTAATTGTTAGTCACCTTTGCTGTCCAAGAAATATGCAGGAGCCTTCTCCAGCACCATAGCTCAAACTAATCAATTTTCTTTCTGTTTTGATTTTTAAAGACCAACTTTCACAACCATAAGTAGCTACGGGGAACACAATAGAGCAAACTAACCTGCATTTGATTGCCAGGATGATGTCCTTGCTTTTCCATATTCAGTTCATATGCATCATTGCTGGCAACTAAGTGCAATCCAACATTTTATTTCTGTGCTACATTCACCACTTCCAACTATCTGTGATCCTAAGAAAGTGGTTTTTTCCACACATTCTATCTTTTCACTGTCAATTTCTATTTTGATATTTCCCTTCCTTGAAGTGGTCATGAGTTTGGTTAATAATCATTAATCTGTTCTTTACAGAGCATTCTAGATGGTGTCCATCTGATAAAAAAACTTTTGATGGAATAATTTCAATTTTAAATCACATAACAGAAACTTAGTTCTTCAAAACTTCAGTCCATTAGTTGTAAGGAACTGAAGTTTCCCATTTTTAATTCCAAGCTATATTTGTTATAGATATTTTAAACTATTACTTTAGCTTTTGACCAGAAAAAAATAAGCTTGAATTCTGACACTGAATTCTTCAATATTAATAACATAGATATTTTGGGAGCTGCTAAAGCATTGAATCCATGCTGAACTATCAAGATATGCTTTAACTGGGTTTACCTCCACTTTTAAGTTGCTAAAAAGATGGTGCCTTTTTATGACCATTTTTCCATTGATTTTAAGAGTAAAGTTATGTCAAAGAGTTGAGTATTCATGTGAGTTCATATCAAAACTAACCCTAACAGGGCCCAAATACATCTTACCGCTAACGAAGTTGGAAACACTAAATTAGTGCTAATAAATGTTATACCTACCAACTGCCAAGACTTAAATGAGTAAGTACAATAACATTCCAATTTAAATTACAGTGGCATTCAGTTCCCAAAAGAATCATTCCTATAAAATATCTACACTAAAATGCAAGGCCACTAACTGTTCTGAAAATTCAGAAGATTAAAACTGCCATCTGTCATAGGCAAATTTAATTTAGAAAGAGAGATTCTAGGTGTGTTACTTTCCCAACTGATATCACTTTGATCAAAATATTTTTTAGATTAAACATACTTATTGCTCTTAAAGCTTATACAAGACTGAGAGTTATATTTATTTTAATCACATTTATTTTACCCCACTAAGTCAAAAGTATCTTATAACATCTATCAAAATCTAATGTAATATGTTCCAGCAGACATATTAACTTGGACAGATTTGGAAATATGGGAATATAAATCCATAAATATTTAATAAAATTGATAGAGACCAGAAATCCTATCTATATCAACCATTCTAATGAGATATCCAACCTTAAAGGAAGTAAATTAGATTTATTTCAATTAATCTTACATCCAGAATATAAATCATATAACCAGAAAAAAACTGATGCGGTTCCCATCTTCAAAAAAAGCGGCGGGGGAGGGGAAGAATGGATGCAGGAAGAAACTACAGACCAATCAGCCTAACATCAATAGCTGGCAAGATCCTAGAAAAGATAATCAAGCAATGAAAGTATGAACACCTCTACAGGCAAGCAGAGTTATAATCAGAAGCCAGCATGGGTTTGTCAAAAACAGATCATGCCAGACAAACGTTATTGTATTTTTAAACAAAGTGACTAAATTAGACCAGCAAAATGATGTGGACATAATTTGTACTTCAGTAAGGCACTTCATAAAGTAGACTACATCCTATGTCTTGGTAAGATAGAAAAATATGGGTTAGAGAGCATCTCAATCAGATGGATTTGCAACAATGCTGACCTAGGCTGCATTAATAGAATTAAAATCATGCAAAGTGTTAGTGCCACTTTATAAGGCCTTGATAAGAACACACACTTGGAATATTGCATCCAGTTTTGATCACCACAATATAAAAAAGACTCTAGAAAGAGTGCAGAGAAGAGCAACAAAGATGAGTTGGGATCTGGAGGCTAAGAACAGTTGCAGGAATTGAATATGTTTAATTCAACGAAAAGAACAACTAAGGGTTACATGATAGCCATGTTCCAATATTTGAGGGGCTGCCACAAAGAAAAGGAAGTCAACCTATTCTCCAATGCACTTGAGGGCCGGACAAGAAGCAATGAATGGAAACTAATCAAGGAGAGAAGCAACCTAGAAATAATGAGACATTTCCTGACAATTAATCAGTGGAAAAATTTGTGGGTGCTCCATCACTGAAGATTTTAAGAAGAGATTGGATAGCGATTTGTCTAAATGGTATAGGATTTTCTGCTTGAGCAGAGGGTTAGACTAGAAGACCTCCAACGTCCCCTCCAACTCTGTTATTCTGTTACTTATTAGGGCTGGTAATGATGAAGTATAATTGCATTTTTGCATCTTGTATTCAAAAGAATTGACCTTTATCCCATTTATATCAAAAACTGATATATTACTAACAATTCCAAGACTAAATTAAAAAGTTTTCCAATGTACTTTATTGCCCTACACCTTTTTATCTGCATCTTGTTGCTATTTCTTTTTTTGAAAAAAAAGATTTATATCCTGCCTTTCCTTTAAAAGCAAAAGATAGCAAATTGCATTTCTTCCATCTCTTTTTCCCATCACGTTATTGTAGGCCATGCTGGGTTTGTTATTTCATGACTGACCAAAGCCACCCAATCAGTACCCATGACTGAAAATGGATTAGAAACTGGGTTTCCCCAGTCCTAGATCAACACTCATTTCAGAACTGTTTAATACTTTTTTCTTAACTTCATAGCCTTTCAGCCAATCCAGACAATCAGAATGTGTTTAAAATTCTTGGACTGCAACTGAACTTTCCCCCTCTCTCTAGGCTGCTGTGTGTTCGAAACAGACCTACTAGAAATCAAGATGATCAGCAATTCTCCCCAAACTTTTGGAACCAAAGTGGAATTCAAATGTGAGACTGACTACATAGATGCTGGTGTATTCTGGGTTCTTCAGAAACTGAATAACAAACTCCATTTCATTGCACATGTTACATCAAGATCTAGAGAGATAAAGGGTAATCTTGAAGGCTACAAGTCTACAAAAAATGGCAACTATTACCAGCTAACTATTGCCAGTTTTGAGGAGAAACATGAGGGTACCTATTTTTGTATGCGCCATCGCAATCAGATGCTGAGTTTTAGTTCAGGCATCCTAGTACACCTGCCAGGTAGGTTTCATCATAAGCTTTAAATTCCCCATTTATATCTTCCCTGCCAGATCAGCTTCTACTCTAGCATGTACTTTTATCATATATATGGGGAAAGTACGGCTTTCTTTCCTCTCATCATTGGGGATGATATTAATCAGGAGAGAATTGCTTTATTTCTCTACATTTTTTTTCTTTTATCATATCTATGATGATTTTGGAATCATTTAAAACTATGGAGGAGAAACCTTGTTATAAACCATCAGCCATTAACTATGAAAACAGAAGAAATACACTTTCATATCTATCTTGTTTACAGTGAAAACTACTACTGTGCTTCCTACCATCCCACAGCAAATTTCAGTCACCACCAAAGAACTGATAAAAGAAGAAGCTATGAAATGTCCCAATTCTACAGTCATAGGTATGTTTCCTTAGCTTACTTACAAATTAGAGGGCATAAATGAAACACTTTAAGCTCTGGATTTACCACAAAAAACACCTCATGCTGCAAACAACATCCATCCATCGAAATGCAAGTTCCACAGTCATTCTAAGTTGTTGAGAGAAGCATCTCTGGTTATGGCTTAACATTAGCTGAGCAGAGCATCCTGATATTGCTTCTCTGTCTTTCTTCCTCCTGTGGATCTCTTCTCCAATGGAGCAAACAGTTGGAAAGGCTCATTGAGCCAGAGAGGAATAATGCAAGTCAGTTAACAATGCAAACAAAAGCCAAGGGGATGGGGCAGGTCCTTATGATATATTAATAAGCATTTCTGCAAAGTTGCCAGTAATCACTGGCACTATAGCTACTTGAGGATCACAGCCATGTTGCTGTTCAGCTAAAGCATTACAGAACTCATAATATCATTTCAACATATCAGAAGTTGAAGATACAACTTCACAACAGGGTCAAGTTATATTAACCTCTCTTTTTTAAGTATATGGAGTAAATATAAGGAGATGAAGCATAGTAGGAAGATGGTGGGATTCAGGGNCAGGGATCCTTCCCATAGAAGGATGTGGGATGTTCCTGACGAGAAAAGATAAGGACCTTCCCCTAAACTAATAAGAGAAATAGTGAAAATTACAAAAAAACACTACATTTTTCCACTATGTTTCTAGGCTGGCAATTAACAATTGCTCTTCTAGAACAAGTTGTACAACGCAACTCATTATAATAGATTAATAAATTTCTTCAAATAATAAGACCTTATCAAAAACTGGAGGGATAACATTTTTGAAAGTGTTGCTCTTCCTTTGCTTTGTATTTCAGTAACGACAAATACAAAAAGTACAATGTTCTCCTGTGAACTTTATGTATGGGTTCCCTTAGCTGGTGTTTCTCTTCTTCTGCTGATAACCCTGATAATCGTCATATCACTGTGCTGTGGTAAGAAGATTTCCTTTAAACTATGTTTGATGGTTCAACTGTTGACAGTTACTAAGAGATTAGTTTAAAATTAGACATATATCTACTCATGTAAAGATGGAGCCCATTCTAGTATCTTACTTCCTGTTTCTGGAGTGATTATGAATACTTATTCACATTAAGAACTAGTTTACTTGAGCCATTCTAAAACTGTGAAACATTTTTGATGGAAATTTAAAACCACTCTGCAGTCCACATATCCACATGCAAGAGGAAAATTGGGGGGGGGGGGAGATGAATACTTCATAATAGTACTCAAGAAGCTTTTTCAGTTCTGACTGAATGGTGGGGAATAGAAGGATTTATATTTTTTGGAGTCATCTGGTTGTTAGCACTCTGAAGATGGGTCGTTAGCTCTCTGAGTCTGAGAGTCATTGAGGCTTTATCTGTACCCCCAGGGTCACCTGAGTCAGGGTGCAAATGGATGTGGAACCTTCTTGGCATTGTTGAAAGGACTATGTTGTAGATAAGAGATAGAAGGTGTTGTATTTCTTCCCTCTGTCAAGAGAGAGCTGCTCAATTTTAACACAGATGGCCTCTTTTACCCCTCTTTCAAACAGTGGTCCTCTCTGTCCAGAATATGGACTTTGCTGTCTTCAAAAGGGTGGTCTTTGTCTTTCAAATGCAAATGACTGCTGAATCTTGTCCTGATGGGTTTGTCCTCCTATGTGGCAGCATGCACTGGTCTGAAGAAGAACAAAGAAGACAAAGAAGAGAACAGAAAAAAAGAGAGAACAAAAGAAACAACGTTGTCATTCCATATGTTGCAGGAATATCTGCAAAGCGCAGGAGGATTTTCAACCAACACAATATACATACACATTTTAAACCCAAGAATACACTAGGGCAGAAGCTTGTTCACCCCCAAGGATAAAACACCCAGACACATATTGAGCAATGTGATACATGCAGTACAATACAGTGAGACATGTGCAGATCTGTACTTTGGAGAAACAACCACTTCACAAATGCATGGCACAACATAGGATGGCAAATGCATCAGGACAAGATTCAGCAGTCCACCTGGTGGATTCAGTAGGACCACTTCTTTGAAAAAGAGGTCAAAGAGGCCATCTATGTTAAAATTGAGCAGCCCTCTCTTAACAGAGGGGGAGAGATACGACACCACCTATCTCTTGTCTTCAATACAGTCCTTTCGGTAGTCCCAAGCAGGTTCCACACCCATTTGTTCTCTGATTCAGGTGACCCTGAGGATATAGATAAAACCCTAAGTGGCGTCAATGACTCTCAGAGAGCTAACAACTGATCTTCAGAGTGCTAACGACCAGATGACTGCAAACAATATAAATTCTTCCATTTCCCACCATTCAGTCAGACCTAAAGAAGTTTGTTGGTTAAGAAGTGAAACATTTTCTAGAAAAAACTTATAAAATCCAGTTGATTTTTGAAAAGCACTTTGGGCAACCATGACCTGGATGATTGAGAATCTCTGTCTACTGTATCTATCATCATTATGAATTTGGGTAATACAGTATATAAAAAAATGAAAGAATAGCAAAACAGTGCAAAATGTTATTTCTTCAAATATATATATATATATATATTTTTCCTGCCAAAGGTCCAAGGAGAAGCAGAAGAAAATGCAAATGTATACGGTGAGTTTTCCATTATGCTGCCCTTTGCCCCTTTCCATACACTTAAGTTTCACTTACTAAAATTGGGTTGAAACATGCTATCAATCTCCAGGTTAATTTTTAAACTTCAATATTTAATTGCAGAAATAGGTTGACATTTGATGGACATGAGCAGCCCAGAGATCGACCCCATATGATAAAAAAAAGTTATGAGTTTGGCAGAATACAAACTGGATAGCTGGCTTTGTGACATAAATAGGTTTACCAGATCTGGGCTGCAAAAATCAAGACAACTGTGTCCCATTTGCCATGGTCTAATGGCTCTCCAGATTTTTGTAGCCCATATGTACTATCACTAATAAATATATTTTTGTGATTTACCATAACCACAGTGAACAGGCAGTCCACCAAAGATTATCCCTTTTATGAGAACCTTTAAAATTAAAATGCACCCATTGATTCAAAAAGGTCAGCCACTTTGTATTGCACGTATTTCAAGCTCTGTCTTTTCTTTTTAGGCCAACAAATGGAACCAATGGAACTCACATGAAACCATTCCAGGGCAATAAATAGGATCCAGTATGATCAACAAAGAGATTCTGATGTACTTGTAATAATTTTCTGTTCATATATTAAGAATGAATGTCTTAGATCAGATCTTTGAAATCATATGCTGCATTGTTGTATTTTATTATTTACTCATATCATTTACTCAGAAAGCAGTTTTTCTGTAAATTAGCAGGTTATGAATTTATTCATCCAGTTGAACATATTGCCGTGTTATGAAAACAAAGTCAATATTGTAGCTTTAAAACAATAGTTTAGAAACATGTTATAATTTTGTGATACTTATGGCTATAATTATGATGGAAAAATTACAAATTCAAGGAACATTCAATAGCATTTGTTTTCTGGGTAGCCAAGTGGAAGGAAAGGGAAGCATTATCTTATCTTTCCTGATACACGTAGGTACATATGTGTATTATTCTTGTTGCAGTTGCCTTCTCTCTTTCCACCCTGGGAGTTTTAATATTTAGTAACCTGGGAGGGAAGGGCATATAAAAAAGTTGCATTCCCAAATCTCTAAAATAGCCTATAGAAGGACTGAAGGGAGATAACGTTTTACCACTAACCAGTGTCAGAATATAATTTATCCTATTCTAAGAAGGATTAGAGTATATAGAAGATTTTCTCTAAATTTAGTTTTATAGCATTTCAAGGTAGAACTGGGGAAGACCTTGCCTGAAACTTCAAAGCTAGATAGAATAGTGATTTGACTCAATACAGAGCAGCTTTTAAAAATCTGATGTAATTGCAATCATTCTATCTATAGTGGCAGGAAAGAGAAGCAGATGTTTTCTACCATCAGTTTTAGCAACCCATCATTTTGCCACAATTCCACAGATCTGTAATACTTTCAGAATGATATTGTCTGTATATGGCAGAGAACAGTTTAAGTTAACTATTGTTTTCCTTTGTTCAAGTATCCAATAAACTAAGTCAAGATAATGTTAAGCACTCAGTACTTCCCATTTCATCTTCCATGCCCAATAGCAAAAACTGAAGCAAACTTTATTAAACAAACCAAATGAAATCCATCAAGGCTCCAGGACACAGCAAACAGTACCTTCTGGAAAAAAACAGATTCTGCAAGCATAGAGTGAACTCATGAGGCTACCAGCTTCTTCCATTCTCGAAGAGGAGCCAAGTTAATACAAATGAATTTTCCAAAAACAGCACAGCTTTTTGAAATGTATCACTTTTTGTTCAACATCAAGTGTTCAATAGGAATGCATGCCAGTCAAATTAGCGTGTGGTAGAGCTCACAGAAAGAAAAAGATAAAGTACATTTCAGTTGCCCATTTCTTTGCAATAGGACTTACCACAATGCTAGGAAAGTATTTGATCATGTTATCAACATGATAGTTTGCTTATTAAAAATGAAAACTTACTTTCATTCTACAGATATATCACAACTGAAAATGAAAAAGATCTATTAGTAACTTCTCATATGTAACAGACTAAATGCACGTGCATTTAAATTTAGGCTTGGTATGTTTCTTCTGTTGGCTCATGCATGCTTTTATTGAGATCTCCAGAACACCACTGTAACATCTTAAATTGTTCTAATAAAGATATTAACCTATGATGTAATTTTGGGTGTTTTTTAATTATAGAAATTAATCATGACACTGGGGAAATTAGTATTAGTATTGTCAAGGTTTCACAGCAATTTTATATGTGATGTAAAAATAGCGTCTGAAGTTTTTTAAAGAAAAATACTTACCCTGGCATGCTTTTTAGCTTTTCATTTTCTAGAATTATCTTGCTTTCTTCAATAGAGAAAATGGAAAGTAGAAAAAATTACCCTTAGATTGGTATAAGAGGCTGCAGTCTACCAGATCTGATGCAGCTGAATTCAGTATCTTTGCTTTCTTATTTTTACTGTATGTTTTAGAGGAAAGCCAGCCTAGTGCACATTTAATTACTTTCACTTTTAAAATGTATTAATATCGTCTATTTTTTGTAAAAAACAAAACAAAAAAAACAGTCCTTACCATAGTGTCAATGATCCAGAATGTGGTACTGTCCAGAAAAGGAACTGGCTTCTAAAGGGAATGGATTAAGCCTAAGAGTAATTCAAAGAGGAATGAGGGCAGGTAGGATTTAAAATAATGAGAGAGGTTGATCCAGCTAGAAAATAAAACCCTCCAGAAGTAAATATAGAAAAGGAAATAAGCAATCTAATGCCAAGAAAACCATATTGACATGGTTGCATTTAGAAAAAAATTAATGCCTTATCTTCAGACCATAAGATCTTCTTCTAGTTACTGGGAAAGAGCACTGAAGTTTCACAAGGAGATCTTGAGAAGATAACCAGACCAAACTATATGACAGTGGTGGTGAACCTATGGCACGCGTACCAGAGGCGGCACTCAGAGCCCTCTGTGTTGGCACGCGCGCCACCGCCGCCCAGAGCAAGAGCCCCACCCAGCACAAAGGAGGCAAAGCGGCCAACTAGCAAGCTCGAGTAGAGGTGGTAGAGCAGAGGTCACCAACCATTGTCAATTGGTGGACTGGAAGAGAGGAGGAAGCATTTTACATGTGTGCATGCGTGCATGGGGCCACGAGCATGTACGTGCTGCAAATGGGGCAGGGCTAGTGCCTGCATGATACTCATTAGCCCTGCCCCGTTCTTGCGTGGTGCAGCACCTTGTATCTGCACCCCGCGGCGTGGCAGCGGCCGTTTTTGCGCCTTGCAGCATGGTGGCCCATTTTTGCGCCCCTGGTTTTTGTGTGCCAGAGGCGGCACTCAGATGCACCTCCCTGCCCCCCCCGAGGGCACCACAATGCTGATGCGGCCCTGGCACTTGCGATAAATAAGTGGGTTTTGGGTTGTGGTTTGGGCACTCAGTCTCTAAAAGGTTTGCCATCACTGCTATATGAAATTCTGATCACTGATTTTTCCAATATTCAAAAAGAACTTCTTTGTTTTACAAGGATAAGTACAAGGGAAACAAGGAGTATAAGAAGAATAAAAAAGAATCTGGAATGATTAAAGCAGAAATGAAACATTCTTAATTAGATGTTTTATGAACATAGATGGACAAGATGAAAGTGAATCTGATTATAAGACTATTCAAAACAAAGGAATTGTAATAATCCTCAAAAGTACTGTGGGAAGAATCCAGAGAAAGAAATATTTTGGGGAATATTAAAAAGGCAGAATATATTTCCCCAAAGGAATAATGGAGAAGATCTTTAAAAAGGAAGAAACTTCTACACACACACACCCACACACACCCACAGCCAGACAACTCAGCAGAAAACAGCTTTTAGAAATGCAGATGTAATAATCCATTCAGGAAGGTTGGAGCCCTCCAGCTAGAAGCTGAAAAGATCAGGCAGACAAAAGCCCTTAAAATCATACCCCGCCCAAACTCTAAGACAGGACATAACAGGATTAACCCACAGATGCCAAAGGAGCACACTCAGACTCAGGTCAAAGTACATGACACAGGAAATACAAAGCCTCAAACAGAAACAGGAAACAATCTCAAGAGCCCCAGAAGGTATAAAATCCCACTCCCTGCTGCATGTGGCCTCTCTCTCTCTCTCTCTCTCTCTCTCTCTCTCTTTCAGAGGCATCTTTCTGTCTGGCTCTCCTCTTCAATAAATTACAACCTTCTTTCTAAAGCAGTCGCCATGTTGTTTGTTCCCGGCTTGGACTGGACCCTGATGAAGATTTTTCCTTCAACAGTACATTATTAAGATTGAATATATACATGCACATCATATAAAATAAAAAAGAAGAATACGCAGAGATAGCCTGGAACTATTGAGCTTATGTCAGGAAAGCAAATGTTCAGAATTAGCTGAAATTGGTGAAAAATACCAACAATACACTGAAAGGCCTTTGTAGACCTTTTAATCATATTCATCACACTAGCCTCTTTCTGGTTAATCAACATGATAAAAATAAAAAAAAATATAGAAAAAGAAGCACTGAATAAGTGTATAACACAGAAAGAATAATGGTTGTGCAATTCTATGCATTATTCTTTTTGATGCCTATCACCAACATGAATGAAGCAAGTGTTCAAGCCTATTCAGGCAATTCATTCTTATGTATTGTACCATTGATATTTGAAGGCATCAGCAGATTTAGTATGTTTGTATTAAAAAGAATTATGGAAGGAAAAATGTTTTCCGAAGACAAATGGGAAAATTCATACATATTTTTTCATAGAAATAAAAGGCAAAGTTCAGTGTCTTATTTTTTCAGCAATTCTGATTCCCAAGGAATATAACATCTTGCATCATGTTCATCAGGGATCCCCAATCCCTGGACCAGTAACAGGCCATGGCCTATTCAGAACCAGGCTACAAAAAAGGCGGCCCTGTGTGCACGCAAAGCTCTATTCACGCAAATGGCCTGGTTCCCCTCTCCCTCCCCAGCCAGGCCACTAAGCCACCTGATCCCGATGTCCAAGTGCAGAGTGGTGAGAGCAAAGGCTGAGTGAGATGAGCATGCCCTGCTCAGCTTGGCTCACCAAGGCTGCCAGTATAGGACATCCAATCTGATTTTGGAGCACTGGGCAGCCTCGGTGAGTCTGAAGGAGTATGATACCGTGCCCTCCAAAAGCTTCTCTTCTCCGTGCTAAAAGCTTTTGCAAACAGACTAAAAGCTTTGGGGAGCGATCTCACACTGCTTCAGACTTTCCCTTTGCAAAAGCTTTTGGTGCAGAAAAGCCTGAAGGAGCACGAAACCGTATCCCAAAAGCTTCTCTTATATGAGTGGAGTGGCGCACATGCCAGGCCACCACTCAGGCGACTCAGTTTCCTTCTCCTCCCCCCAAGTCACAAAGGTTGGGGACCATTGATGTACATAACATCAATGTATCATGAGCCTAAATTAGAAAATGACATGAAGAAAAAGTTCTATGACTTAAACCAGCATTTGCTATACAGGTTTCACTCCCTGCCACCTGAAATACTAGCATATCTAGAGAAGATTCATTAAAAATAATTTCTGAGATAAATGAAATCATAGTTAAATTACCATCACTTTTTATAAAATGTCTTATAAAGGTCAACAGAGATTTATCTCCTGGTAAATTTGTGAAGGCAAAAGTTTGACAGCTATAATTTAGCGGATAATACAAAAAAACAATTGATTTCAACAGCAAAAGACAATTATCTTTTACAGATGTTTGAAGTACTTCACCATGCATAGCATTCTGTTGAGATGTGGATTGTAATTTGAAAATAATTAAAGAATTAAACTGAAATATATCACAAGTCAAAACTTATTTCAAAGACCAGAACAAATAAACTGCTTTGATATGGAAGAAATATATCTATGCCTGCAAACAGTACATTTTCATTTGTGTTCTGTAAACATTGTTTACTTGGTATGCTGAAAAAAACTTCACACCATCACAGTAACTTATCACTGTCATTGATAAGTGTTACATTTTTATGAAGAACGCTATGTAAATTAAGGAAGTTGTGGATGTAGCTGTTAAAGAAGCATGAGGACTCAATCATAAGCAATTACTTTTTAGCCTATATAAACAGCCAGAATGGCTAACTTCTATGCCACACCAAAGGGGTGTGTGTGTGTGTGTGTATGTGTGTGTGTGTGTGTGTGTGTGTGTGTGTGTGTGTGTGTGTGTGTGTGAGAGAGAGAGAGAGAGAGAGAGAGAGAGAGAGAGAGAGAGGATATTATTTATTTCATGAATATTGAAAACAATGAGGTTCTTCAGCCTGTAATTCAACATTTAACTGTCATTTTGTGAACAGATATAAGGGCTCACTTGAATTGAAATTTCAGTGAAGAAAACAGGATAACACAGATGTGTAACAGTGTTAAATCATTCAAAGCAAAAGCTTACTTTGTGGGAGGAAACAGCTGGCCGCTGGTTGTTTGACTTACTATATTTCCCAACTGTCAATTCTGTAAGTAACGTTTAACCCAAATGTTTCAAAGAGTTTGCCAATATCATTTTGAGTTCACAGAAACACTTTGATTTTTTTGTTTGAGTCAGTTCCAGCTTTTCTTTTTTCACTGTGGAAAATGACACTGCTACAGAAGATATAGAAATGGAGTTCACGAAGCTCTGGTATGAGGCAATTCTGGAGCAGAAATATGTGATGTTGGAAGTCAAGCTTTCTACATGTTTCTGTCTTATCTGCAAAAGATTTTGCAAATTATTCACTATGTCCATGACGATATTAGCAATACTTGTGGACACATATTTTTATTCATGTATTAATCTAGGAACTGCCTATCTCCCTCACAAAGGGGCTCTAAGTGGTATACAAATAAAATGTTAAAAACATAAAAACTGAACATAAAAAATTGAAGTGGAGGCAAAGTTAACATTAGACGTTAAAAGGTAATTAAAAGGATAGTGGGCTCCCAATGCAGTAACCAGCTCTTTGGCTGCAAGTGAGATAGGGGAGACATAAAGGCCAGGGGAAGGAGGCCCATTCTCCTGACCATTCTTCTCTGGTGGAAGAATGTTCTAAAGGGGGGAGGGCAACAGCAGGGAAGGCTCTCCCTCTGGACCCCACCAGCTGGAATTCCTTAACTGATGGGGCCCACAACATATCTTCTATACCTGCCCAGATGGGATGGGGGTGAAAATGATCCCATTCCATATAGGTAGCCTGGCCCCATGCCATGTAGGGCTTTAAAGGAAAAAACCAATACCTTGAAACATATATTGGACATATACATGTCAAGGTTTTTTTCTCATCTGAGAAAATTCACAAGTTTTTATTGAAACCAACATTGACTGATGAAGGTTTCCAAGTAGCATAGAGAGCAGTTTTCTCCCAATAAAAGAGAATATTTGTAGCTCAGGGTTGAAAAGAGGGGTTCTTGATGCTCTCTGAATTTAGTTGTTTTCTTGCAGGCATTTCATTACCCAAACTAGGTAACATCCTCAGTGCTAGTTTTCTCTCAGGATATAAAATCAAATACTAAACTTCTGGTTGATGAGAATCAGTGCCAACTAAGTAGCCAAAGTGAATTGGTGAAAAAGTAATTGTGCCTCCTAGTAAAGTTCTTTTAAATTTTAGTAAATTTATATTTAATGGCATATTATTATATGCATTGTTTCCTTAATTCTTTACTTGCTAGAGACTTTTGTGGCCATGTATAAACATGCTTCACTGTTGAGCCCTCAGGTGGTCTTTATAATAGTTTCAGACTACTGATTCAGACATAGAGCATAATAAACTGATTAGATCTTAATAACAATAATAGTAAAGTTGGAAGGGACCTTGGAGGTCATCTAGTCCAACCTCCTGCTCAGGCAGGAAACCCTATACCATTTCGGACAAATGGCCGTCCAGTCTCTTCTTTAAAACTTCCAGTGTTGGCGCATTCACTGTTTCTGGAGGCAGGTTGTTCCATTGGTTAATTGTTCTAACCGTCAGGAAGTTTCTCCTTAGTTCTAGGTTGCTTCTCTCTTTGGTTAGCTTCCATCCGTTGCTCCTTGTCCTGCATTCAGGTGCTTTGGAAAATAGCTTGACTCCCTCTTCTTTGTGGCAGCCCCTGAGATATTGGAACACTGCTATCATGTCCCCCCTCGTCCTTCTCTTTGTTAAACTAGACATACCCAATTCCAGCAACCGTTCCTTATATGTTTTAGCCTCCAGTCCCCTAATCATCTTTGTTGCTCTTCTCTGTACTCAACATCTTTTTTACATTGTGGTGACCAAAACTGGATGCAGTATTCCAAGTGTGGCCTTACCAAGGCATTGTAAAGTGGTATTAACACTTCACATGATCTTGATTCTATCCCTCTGTTAATGCAGCCTAGCACTGTGTTGGCCTTTTTGGCAGCTGCAGCACACTGCTGGCTCATATTTAGGTGATTGTCCACTAGGACTCCGAGATCTTAATTATTACAGTTTTTTTCTGTGGATACGGAAGAGAAAATAGGTTGATGAATGAATGCATGGGAATAAATGGAATGCTTAGCACTGGGCAGGGACAAGACAAAGATAGCATGAGCAGTTATATATTTATGGATACATGTACAGGTAGTTCTCAATTTACACTTGGTCATTTAATGACTTACCTGAAAATTGGGACTTATAACCTGGATCCTAAAGTCCAAAGGTTGCTTCCCCTTCCCCAGTCACATGATTACACTCAGGTACTCAGAAACAAAGCCCTTTTACTGCCATTTGTTGCTTCCCAGTCACATGACCGCATTTTACTATAGTTTTGCCAAAAAATCAGTACTTTTAGTTTTCAGCTAAACGACACCCTAGTGAACAACGGATTTGTTAGTGACTCCAGTGTTCACTTAACTGCAGTCATTCACTCACTGCAAAAAATATTATACAATTGTGTTGGTCACATGAACAACTCATTTTACAACTGTTATGACTTATGACTGTAATTGCGAGCTCTATTATGGTTGCAAGACGAGGACTAGCTGTATTATGCAATAAGGAGTGTGGATCTGAACGTGATTGTATCAAAATCTAAGTAATTATGTTTTACAGAGACAATGAATGAACAAGTGCCAATTATGTATAAATGGGGAAAAAACAAGTAAGCAATTAAATATGTATATTTGGGAGAATGATTGCTAAAGATGGGGAAATGAATTTTAAGATGCATATATGCTGATGGAAAGATGACATATTGTCCATTTTAAGTAATGAATATTAAAAGGAAAATGGTTATGCCTAAGAGAGTGCCTCTATACACTTTGTTATATGGAATTAAGAGTTAAATATATGGTAGGGAGAAACGGGCAATTTAGAAAACTAAGACCAGATTTCTGAAGAAATGTTTCAATCCAGTTTTAAAGAAGCTATCAGGGCTGCCATTAAGCTACACTGCAACCTGCTTGCCATTGGCAGCCTGCCATAGAAAGGGGGGGAGGAAAGTGCAGTGGAATGAGAAAGGATTGCCAGGGGACACCGTGAGGTAACAAAACCAAGTCTCGCACCGTCCCGTGAGAAACACCCGCCACTTCAAGATCAAGAAAGGAATGCCAGCTACGAAGTCAAGGATAATTTCTTAGCACTTAATTAGACCTTTCTTGATAACCAGGGGATTGGAAGGAGACATGGAAAAGTTAACCATATACTTTGGGCAGGAAAATCTCAGATCCAATTTCACTTCTTCTGTAACCTCTTGGCTTTAGTAAAGTATACCTTTGGCTAGCCCTGGGGCTAAGAGTCTTTCTTTTCTAACTGACCAAGTTGGAACAGTTGATAGAAGTTGAATCCTACTTTCTTCCTTTATTATGTCTGCCTACGAAGTCTGCTACATTGCAATTTTTAAAATATTTTAGATCTAGAATCTCAGGTTCACTTTAAGCCCTGCTGCTGTTGCTGCTGAGCAGATAGCAGCAATCTGTGGGGAGGGGATGTCCTCTTGTAGAGATGGTGACAGATCGATAAGTTATTGGTTTTGGATTTCTTGCTAGAAATCCCATTCTAGGGGCTTATATTACATACAGATCAAATCTGCTTGGTTGCAATATATCTACCAACTTTCAGCTGCTCCGGGGGTTTGAGTGAAGCCTATGTTGCAGAATGAGAGGACTGTCTTTTCTTCCTCCTTCCAGTGATGACACCATTCCTCTTCTCTGATATGATTGCTCTGTGTATCAGAAGGTTGAAGCAGATAGTTTTTAAGATAAAAAAATGTATATAGGAGCAGAATAAAAGTAGTAAGATAGAATAAAACATAACAGGAAATAGAAAAGTATAAGGGGATAAAGGACAACAGAAGCAGCCTTCCTAAGAGAGCTCCTTATGGGAGGTGTTTCCTCATCACCATCTTTCTTCCGCAAATGCCAACTAAAGCCCCACTTATATAATAGATTTCTCTAGATACATTAAAGGCTATATACTTATTTCAATTAATTCAGTAATCTAATAATTTATCAAGCTATTTACTGTATTAATATATTTTAGTAGAGAACATTCATAATTATCAATCAAACATATATCATCACAACATAACTCAGTTTAATTCAAGCCACTTTTATGGCCAGAATGCCTGATTACCTGTTGTATAAAATATAAGAGATAAAAAGAATCTTTGATGGTTCACAAAACATCTTTACAATAATCAACATATAATGCACTGTAATCCAGATAATAGGAAAAAGAAATTTGCAACAGGCCAAAATTTGTTCTAAAATTGTAACTACACCAATTACCAGCCTTTTCCACATCTAATGAAACCACCATCAATTCCAGTGAATGCTCCAACACTGGAGGTTTTTAAGAAGAGACTGGACAGCCATTGTCCAAAACGGTATAGGGTTTCCTGCCTGAGCAGGGGGTTGGACTAGATGACCTCCAAGGTCCCTTCCAACTTTACTATTATTATTATTATTAAATGAATAACTACATTATCTATGGGTGACTTTTTTCTACATTATAAACAGGGGTGTCAAACTCGCAACATCACGTGACATGTCACAACATATCGCGACTTTTTTTTCCATTGCTGGCAATGGGGTGGGCACGGTTTTGCCATGACGCATCCGGCCCATGGGCCGGCAGTTTGACACCCCTGTAATAAAACGAAATGGCACAAGATAGACCACTGAAGGTAGTACAATGCATGAACCAGAGACTTTCTCAAAATGTTACATTAACATTTAACAAGAACTCTTGGCACAATCAGCTGAACTTTTACCAGGGTTCTTACTCATAGTTAAATCATGGTATTTAAAGGATATTAGAAAAAAAATATCCAAAAAAGTTCTTTAGAAACTTCCAGACATAAGCAGCTGAGAAAAAAAATCAGTACATGTTTATGCCAATCAGGATAGTAATCAAGATTATTGTTTGTATTGATTTAAAAGTAAGATGCAACCAAATAAACACGTTAACCACAAGTAATGTTTGGAAGAGTTATATATTGTTTTAAAGTAATTTCTTCCTTGCTAACTTTTACTTTACTATAAAGTAAAAAATGTTTATTTAGTGAATCAAAGCTATTACATATATATTGCTGTAAGCATTCTTAATAACATAAATATGTTTATGTTTCAGGTAAGAAGGCCAATAATTCACCAGGACTTTCCTCTTGTTCGAATATCTGTGCAATTAATGAGTATTCTGTATCAAATGCATATTAACTTTATTTTCCAAATATTCTTGTATAGACCTACTTTTTTCCAATGAAAACAACCTTTAAGTTCACAGGTTTATTTAAAAAAAATCTTAATTTTTTTGTTTCATCTTTTTATAAAAAATCAATCTTTCAATAGTAATGCATTCAAACATTTTTTTAAAGTATTTTTCTTATAATAATAGTGTTACTAGAGCATGATTGCCTATTACAATAAGGCTGATATTTCATTTCTTTATCCAAATAAAAATCAAGATAATAAAAAATAAACCAGGAACAAATCTGTTCTTACTGTGAAGCAATTACATCACATTAAACTACCAAGTTAAATTCCAACACATATGCCTGTAGGACTTTACAAGAGCTTAGCTAGAAAAATAGTTTAACAGAGGATTTAATATTTGATTAAAATTTCTAGTCATGATTATCTGATCCATAAACTAAAAAAAATATTCAAGTCAGTTAAGCAAAACATTCCGATGGTACCTAGTAGGGCAATAGTCATTATTATAATGAATGTCATACAGTTATTAAAGTATTTACTTTCCAATATTTAAAAAAGCCCCTTCACCCTTACACGAAAAGATGATCCTACCAGGAGCTCCTATTCCCACCAAAATCACTCTCTTGGTCATTGAGGCTGAGCCCTACTACATCGAGCTGGTAAACTATAACAGCAAATCGTGTTTTTAAGAATCATCCATAAAGATTTATAATCAACTTATACAAACAGAAAACATATCCTAATTAATTTGATAATAAACATTTAGTTACTTAAACTGGAAGCAAGGAAGAAACAAATATAGCTGAATTATGTGGTCCTTTATAAAGCCAGGTAATCAATAGAGACTGAGAGCAATTGTCTTATTTGTCACCAAGTAACAAATATGTGTGAGGGGAAGATTTCTTAGAAATGGCAATAATCAGAGAGGCTACTCATCTTTTTACTTTTTTTTATTCTTCTTTGTTGTTATGGTTGGTATTGCCAATCCTATATGTGGAAGGTTTTGAAACTATCATTTCTTTAGCATAACATGAAGTTCCAAATCATAGAGAGGAAGATTTGATGGTCTCCATCAAAATGACTGTCTCTTCTACCTTTTGGAAATGGCATCCATTTTCCTCCACGGTACTACAAAACATTATTTTCTTGTATGCAAGAAATGTTGCAAGTAACTGGAGGCGAAACATAACATTGCGGCTATTTGTGCAAATAGGTCTATACAGTTGCAAGAAAAAGTATGTGAACCCCTTGGGATAATGCGGAGTTTTGCATGAATTGGTCATAAATACACGAGACTTGTAGTAGATTCAGTGTTGTTATCTTTTTGTGTCAGACGACTTTTATTATTATGTGTTTGTAATGTACAACGGTACCAAATTAACTTGTATTGTACATTTGTAAGTGTCACGTCCCTCCTTTTTCATACACTTGGCAACCTGAATTATTGACCAACTGGGAGCTTTGGCAGCAATAACCTCAACCAAATGTTTCCTGTAGTTGCAGATCAGACCTGCACAACGATCTGGAGTAATTTTGGACCACTCCTCTTCACAAAACTGTTTCAGTGTAGCAATATTCTTAGGATGTCTGGTGTGAATCGCTCTCTTAAGGTCATGCCACAACATTTCAATGGGGTTGAGGTCAGGACTCTGACTGGGCCACTCCAGAAGGCGTATTCTGTGCTGTTGAAGCCATTGTTTTGTTGAATTACTTGTATGCTTTGGGTCATTGTCCTGTTGCATCACCCATCCTCTGCGGAGCTTCAGTTGGCGGACAGATGGTCGTACATTTTCCTGCAAAATGTATTGATAAACTCTGGAATTCATTTTCCCATCAATGACAACAATCCGTCCTGGCCCTGAGGCAGCAAAGCAGCCCCAAACCATGATGCTCCCTCCGCCATGTTTTACAGTGGGGATGAGGTTTTGATGTTGGTGTGCTGTGCCTTTTTTTCTCCACACATAGTGTTGTGTGTTTTTCCCAAACAACTCAATTTTGGTTTCATCTGTCCACAGTTTATTTTGCCAGTAGTGCTGTGGAACATCCAGGTGCTCTTTTGCAAACTTCAAACATGCTGCAATATTTTTTTTGGACAGCAATGGCTTCCTCCGTGGTCTCCTCCCATGTACTCCATTCTTGTTTAATGTTTTCCTTATTGTAGATGTGTCAACAAAAATGTTAGCATATGCCAGAGATTTCTGTAGGTCTTTAGCTGACACTCTAGGATTCTTCTTTACCTCAAGAAGCATTCTGCGCTGTGCTCTTGCAGTCATTTTTACAGGACGACCACGCCTAGGGAGAGTAGCAACAGTGCTAAACTTTCTCCATTTGTAGACAGTCTGTCTTACCGTGGACACATGAAGGCTTTTGGAGATACTTTTGTAACATCAAGGCTTTTGGAGATACTTTTGTAACCCTTTCCAGCTTCATGCAAGTCAACAATTCTTGACCGTAGGTCTTCCGAGAGCTCTTTTCTGTGAGGCATGGTTCACATCAGACAGTGCTTCTTGAAACCAGTAAACCCATAACAGGTGTGTGTTTTTAAAGGGCAGGACAGCTGTCAGCAACACATCCAATATCATCACACTGATTGGAGTCAAGGTTGGCTCACTCCTGGCTCCAATTAGCTCTTGGAGACGTCATTAGGCTAGGGGCTCACATACTTTTTCCTCCCTGCACTGTGAATGTTTACATGTATGTTCAATTAAACCATGGCAACATGTAATGTTTGTGTATTATTATTTTCAGCAGACTGTGTTTTTCTATTGTTGTGACTTAGATGACGTTCAGAGCACATTTTATGACCAATTCATGCAAGGGGTTCACATACTTTTTCTTGCAACTGTATATAAAAGAAGCTTTTAAAATAGTAATTGAACATTCATTCCTACATGTGATAATGAAAATTATTTTGGAAATCAACAGAAAAACCTGTTCATTAGTGAAAGTTTTTAAAACATGTTAAATGCAATTTTTAAATTAACATTATGAAATGTTGGTGTTATAAAAGCATATTTTAATGATATTATAAAACTATACCATTCCATGAACAGTAAAATCAAAAAGTAACAGTATTAATTAAAAAACAATGGGATAAAAATATTATGCAAGGGTTTACAGAATGTGCATTGAGCTCTTACAGATTCATTTGCCTGATTGATAAGAGCTCATGTTGCCACTGCCACCCTGATTACCCCAACAAATACATTTTTTGTAATCTACTAAAAAAAACCCAAAACAAATAAATAAGACCCCAGAAGCACAAGGAAACTATAGGATATACATTCCTGGATGAGAATATAGTTTAAATCAATGTTCCTCAATCTTGGCAAGTTTAAGATGAGTGGACATCTTAAAGTTGGCAAGGTTGAAAAACACTGGTTTAGATAATATTCTTGAAGAAAGGAAAATAGCAAAGTAATTTCAAACTAAATACTGTAGAAGGAACCTATGAAAATAGGTAATATCGAATAAAAAAACAAAAATCTGATATTTGTATACTCAATTACCTGAAAGAACAAGCCAGAAATGAAAAGCAGACACACACACAGAAGCAATGTATCAAAACAATTTTCGTATAGAAAGCTCATTTTGCTAACCAACTTCAATAGTTCACATGAAATTGTTTGATATCTAAAATATAAGGACTGTAATAACTTTCACGTCAGATGCTATCAGTTCCAAGCATCTATTGTTGTTTTCATAGAAATTTTTATTGAGGCAATAAAATCAAGCAAAATATATTTAGCAAACATTTTGTTCTAATTACAGTAACCATGTAACATAATACATTATTTGTCAGCATAATAAGCCCAGTAGAGCTCTACCTATTGACCATGCCCTACCAGCAGGAAGCTATCAAAACTGAGCCTCAGCTCAAGTGTACTGAAAGAGAATAAATGTATTTGCAGTATGATAATCTAGCACAGTGTTGTTTTTCAACATCAACAACTTTAAAATGTATGGACATCAACTACTACAATTCCCAACCAACATACTAGCTACAAAATTGTAGAAGTTGAAGTCCCCACAAATTGCTGAGATTGAGAAATACTGAGCTAGCACGCAACTCACAAACATGTTATAACCACGAAACATGTTTATATGCATTATTTTTATTGTCACTCCCCAAAGAGTCTATCTCTACACTGGTTTCCTCACATCTCAGTCATATCAATGAAGGCCTCAAAGGCAAGATGGGCTGTTAGTTTAGATCAAAGTAATTGGGAAATGTTTGCTAAAATAAACTATATCTGTTTATAGTGAGCTGTTTTCAAGAAAAATAAAACCAAAGCATTTCTAAACCATAAGATTAATGAAAAGGCTCAAAAATAATTCATACATATCCATGAATTCTAAAAAAAGTGTAGAACATCATAGTTCATATTTACCCTGCCACTCCATCATACAACTGGTGGAGTATAACTCCAATCTCTGGATTTAAAAACAGTGCAGCCATCCCTCCCAGAATGAAATGGCTAGGAACTAATACATTCCCCAGCGATCTGAGGAAGGATAGACTCCACTTTCATTTTGGAGCCCATTGAAATAATATCAATCCTTTTATTTTGGTATGAAGATATCAATCCTTAAGTATAAGATAGGTAAACTAGCATAGTTTATTGGATTAAAAAAGAAAACATAATTTTTTGCCAAACATTTACAAAACCCCAATACTCATTGAGATTGATCGCCCATGTACATGAAATTATTTATATGTCTGCAAATATCCTTACATTATAAATGTTCCCTTTGAGTACAGTTGTGTATTATACTGCTACATTTACAACATTTTCTTACATCACTGAGAATATATTTGACTCACATATGTGCAGTTCTCTTATTACAATAAAAGCAACTTCACTGAGATTTGAACCTGAAAGAAAACACTTTTACTTGTTTCTCATTATCTTTATTAAATTTCTATAGAAGCATGTTATAGAAGTAACTCAGAGTATACAGTGTACAGTTTTACTTCTTTTTTTCTATTTGAACAATAGTGTCAGATTGCATTGGTATATTCTTAGGGACTATGACCAATTATCAGAGCATCTAAAACCTTTATGAACATTTTTCTGTGTAATGCACTGAGCCAGTATATTTAATTATTTTAGTATCCAGCCATAGAAAGATGGAGTCTTGGCAGCAATAAATATCAAGCAGCTCCTTTGCTTTATTGTAAGACAGTGCATTGAATGCACACATGACACGCATCAAATTTATAAGTATATATTCACTTTGGATATTATTTATAGTACAAATGCATAATCCTTTAGCTATCCTAGCTTTTCCCAGAGAATCCAGGCCACTGCAAATTGGCAAGACTTTGGATATTAGAATCTACTAATGTTTCTTCTTCCTGACTATGATACTCAAGATTCTCCAGGTAGGGAGAATGGTGATCAAATCCAGCTTAAAGTCTCTGTCACCAGTATAATAAATTTAAGAATAAAATGATATTATCATGATATTAAATGGAACATGGTCACTGGCACAACGCTCTTAACAACAGAGGACATATTTCATCCAATCCTGGGATGAAAAGACTAGTGAAACACTTTCTATTCCCCTTTTTAACAATGAACATTAGCAACAGTGCATTTGGTTCTGATAACTTTATAAATAATGTAACAATCATGTCCAGTAAACTGTACACCAACAAGACATTGATCTTGAAATCAAACCTTAAATTACAGTATAACTAAAAAAAAACTGAACAAGAAGCATTAGCTGGAAAAACTTTCCACTCTAGAGCTCTGCGGTATTGAATACTCTCAGCTACCCAAAGAACTCTTGGTTATGAAAACCACTGAAATGAATTCATAAGTCTAGGAAACCTTATTCATTTGCTATTTTTCTAAATCAGAAATGATTGTAAATCTGTTATATTTATGTAAATATTGTGCAATTTATATATAAGCACATTTAGGTTGAATTCAGGTGGAATTTAAAAGCTGGGAAAAATATTCCAACAGGAGAAAAAAAACAACCTCTGACTTGGAAAAATAATAAGAGAAATACAAATGTATCCACTATTCAATTTTTAAACTTTTTTCCTGAAATCCTCTCTTAATTATTTACATGCTAATGAAAAAAAAATTCCTTCACATTCTTTATGGTGACAATAATCAGAATGATAACAGCAGGACAAATATGAGAATTATATGGTGACTGGTATCTACTTTATAAAGCAAAGTCACCATTGAATTAAGTACAAAAAAATCTGCATTGAATGACTGCTGGTGTAGTATCTTGATCAGATATCATGACCAAGCTTACAGTAAAAACCCTATAACAGAAATTACATCTGGAGCTTTTCCAAACTGTACATCTGCAATAAATGTTGGCAAAAATTTCTGGAGCATCAGACTTATATAAAACACAAGAATTCTCCTTTGTATGTATAGCACAAAATGGAACATTTGCCTGTTTTAGTGTTCCAGATCACACACATATAATAATTTGTGTCCTCAGAAGAATATCTGTTTGGCATCCCCAGGGCTCTGCTCCATAGGACAATAAGGACATTTTAATCTAAGAATAAAGAAAATATTAAAGTTAGCCACAAAATGCCATGTAAATAGCCACATTTGAAGACAATATATTTAAATAACTAATACTTGACATTTCCTATCTCACTTCAACATTTGGTTTGTGATTCAGCAATACTGAAACAAAAAAGTCAAAGAACTAGAGACCAAGATTTACAATAAAAAATCAAGGTTAAAATTGAGAAAGAAAAAAACCACCAAATACAACTCCTACCATGTCTATTTAAGAGATTTTAAGTAGATCTCTTAAGTAAATGTAAAACCTTTTACCCAAACCAATAATGAGGTAGGATGATGAATTTAGGATTGCTGTAAAAATGAGAAAGTGAGACTTTGAGAAGTATATAGAGACATCTTCTGGCCAAAAGCAGCACTAAAATCTTGATTTGAATCAACTGTCAGGATCATGTAAGACCTATTGGTACAACAGCTTCATTAAATACATTTTCTGGACCATTTCATATACCAGATATCACTTTTAGCACATTCTAAAAGACTTTTAAACTTTTGGCTCCTGATTTTTTTGGAAGGAAGAGTTATTCTCCCTTTAAATCAGTTTCATGATACTTCTAGTCTCTACTATTATAAATGATGAAAAACTAAGTCACTCTCAAGTCCTCTGAGAAAACAATTATGCACTAGAAATTATCAAAGTAATTAAAAAATGCTTTTGCTTTCATTTCCTGCTGCAGTAATGAGAAAGGCATTTAACCCATTATGTGAAAGAAAGATGTGGAGGTGAAATTTTTATATTGGGTTGCCTTAGAGCAGGGGTGTCAAACTGCCGGCCCATGAGCTGGTTTCATCATACCAGAGCCGCGCCCACCCAATTGCCGGCAATGGCAAAAAAGCTCCGATACGTCGCGTGACGTCACGTGATGTCGCGAATTTATCAGTCAATATAGATCATACTAGGCTCAATGGGCATATGATCCAATTCCTTAAAGGGGAATATACTTTTCAAAAATCTCTACTTTAAAAAAATGAACACTTCAGCTACCTTTTCTGCACTACAACATAAAAGAAGATAAAAAGACTAAAAAAGAAAAAGGAGTCCAAAGAAGACCCTCCATTACTTTCTTCATTTAGCACTGTTGCTATTCTATCCATATTATCAAACCAACTATTTAGTAAAGAGTATCTAGATGACTGAATCCCTCCAAGAAGTAAAAGAAAATGACTTAATTTACTGCTTCTTTGCACTCTGAGAATGTGCTACAAGCAATTCCACTTCTGGCTACATCTCCCTACATCTAAAGACAGAAATCATAATTCACTTGAATACTTTGTACTCTATTTCATTTCACTTGGAACATATTTCCAACTAGAAATCTTTCAGATGTTGAAATGTTAGCTGTAGCGTATCAGATGCTATAATTAAATCAAAGGAGGAAACCAGTTTGGGGAAAATTGATTTAAAATATCAGATGTTTACAGAACACTAGGCATGTTCCTATAAAATCAAATAGCAACTCAATTTATGGACATGCTGCTGTAATAGATGGTTTCAAAAGATTTCTTACTTTTTGTCTTTTGCCAATATTTGTTATAATTCACACTCATTTCCAAATATATGTTAAAAATTAATTCAATTTTCTCTGTGAATTAAATTTTGACTTACTTGCTGCCATTAAACATTTTATTCAGAGCATCTCTTGATATAATATGACCACAAACCAACTTCATGGGTGGGTTATTATCTGTTGTTTGTTGACGAAGGATGGGGCAAGCAAATATTGAATGATACCAGCACTTTTTGCCAAGGTCCACTTCAATCTGTACAAAACAAAGATGCAGTCACTAACTGTTTCAGTTCAATGATTTATATCATATCACTCCAGACATATTGATTGGAAAGTATAATAATTGATTGGAAAGGATCATAATTGATTGGAAATGCCTCAACTGCTTTCCACTTCCCATAGGTTTTGCAGGCAATTCATAGGAAAGTTAAAAAACTCATGATGACGGACATGGATAGCATCCCTTGTTTTCTCCTTGGTACGAAATGGCATTTTCCAAGTAATGTAGAGCAATGATACATGTGTGACTGCTTGAAAAGGCAATGACTATATTGATTTTCTTTTCCCGAGATTAATTTAAGGAAAGTTTGTTATATTATTTCTTATAATATAAGAAATTTCTCACTTCTATCACCTAACACTTCAACAGACGACAATGGCTGTAAACAGAGACTACCATGCCATACTATAATTTAGCAGTTGAAGCAACTGCACATGTCTACTTGGTTTATCTGGATTCCTCTTTCTGTCTTTCCTCTATCATTTAAAATCATCAAAAATTTAAACTATTGCTTACAATTTAGAATGATGTTAATGCCACCAGCAGGCTGGTGTACTTTTGTGGGTACTTATGCACCTTAGAGTTGGACTTGATTCCTGATGATTACATCAGGAATGCAAAAAAAATTTTATTGGCAACATAGTTGGTTTGCCTTTCCTTCTTCCCAGGAGAGAAAGTGATCGGTTCAAAGTCATCTAACCAGTTTCATATTTAATATAGGACTAGAACTCACACCCTCCTTATTCTAGTCTGGTGTCTTTAACCAGTACACTAAACTGGCATTCACAGAACATATTAATAGTGTTAAATAATAAAACAAAATCTAGACAAAACACTAAAACAAAATACCTTCATTTATTTTAATATCCATAAAACAAGTATCAAACATAATTTGTGGGCTATAAAACATTTAATTCTTAATCACTGAACTTTTTAAATAAGTAATTTACAAATAAATATGACTAATTAAGATGCTTTTTGAACAAGGTGTTCCAGCAATATGGATCCTCTTGTTAAATGACTACGATCTGCGATCTTCTCCCATGTGTTTTCTAATAAAAATAATTGTACCAATATGCTAGAACCACTTATCGCTATCATCAAACAAATACAGATGTTGCTTGCCTGTAAATTAAATTGATCGCATTACATAATAAAAAAATGAAACATTCATTATTCTAAAGTATATTTTGCTAAAATATCCCGATATGGGGACATTCTTAAGAGAAATAAAATTCAAGTTACAATGTGATTTGTGCAAAACTCTAATCCAAATATTTACATTATGGAAATAATTCCTATTCCAGGTAAGAAATTACCTATTGGGATACAAAAAAATACTCACTGGTAATTCATCTTTCTGATTCCAAACACCAGTGCACTGTCTTTGTTCTATCACAGCTTTTATATTAATTAGAGCTGGCAATGCTACGCAACCTGCTGAAAAGCTGAAGAAAGCAAAATATCACTTTAAAGTTTAATATTATGAAACTTCCCTCGCAATAGCACATTTACTAAGCATTGTGTTTACCCAAAAGAAAAATTCTCTCCCCACTCCCATCAGCCATGAATTGGGTGTGGGGTAGGGGGATTATCTTACATTTGATGAGAAAGATGCTGGCACAATGAATGGAAGAATAAATTATGCAGACCTTAGTGCTGAGGAGTCTGAATGGGTTTGAGAATGAGCTGAGGATCAGCAGTTGCTTGAAAGGAGTGATTGGCAGGATGAATGTAATTATTTTATAACATGCATTTTTATTTTATTTTTCTTTCTTTTCTGTACAGGTACTTCTTTTTTTTACCTCAGTTCCATGCCTCCCCTCCTTTTCCTTCTTCTCCTATTAGGGCAACTATTCTTTCCTCTTATCTCTTTTCCAAACTTTTGTTTTTTTTATTTCTATAAAAGGAGGGAAGGGAATCTGTGCTTATGTATTTGTGAGTACAATGAGAAAAAACAGTCTGTGTGAGAGGCAATTGTTGATATGAAATGGTTGTGGTTCAATGCATTTTATAACTGGTGTATCTTAGTTTATAGGCAAGTAATTTTAATTCTATTATTGTTGTTGTTTTATTATCATCACTATATAACCCCTTCCCTGCTTCAGGAGTGTGACCACTGATAAGTATTAAAAGAAATATATGATATGCATGTATTTATTGCTTGGGGGAAGATAATCTTCAGGTTTACTTTCATGTGGATTTGGCAAGCCTGACAATAACAATAGAATAGAATCCTTTAGCAGTACACTGTTGTCTGTACTAATTTTTTTCAATCTACTTTTCCTTTTTTGGTGAGAGTAATCCTATATTCACAATAACCTCCTTTTTGAGTAAATATAACAATATATTCTAAATTATATTAAGAATGTTATCAGTGTTGCCAAATAATGTAAGACCCTTACTAGAACAAAGGTTATTTTTCAGATATTCATTTAAAATAGAATGAAAATAACATCATACATTCATTATGCTATCTTTTGTGTGTAAAGTTACCATTGTGGAACAACAATATTCAAATATAGTCAAAATCAATTTTACTTTAAAAGCAGAATGCATCTTATGGAAATAGCTTTGAAAATGTATACATTGCTGGTCTAAATACTATACAACTTCATTTTCATGATTGGCCAAATTAAGTCAAAACTAAAAATAAAATAGCAAAGGATAACTTAGAATACAGCCTAATACATACAGGTGAAACTCAAAAAATTAGAATATTGTGCAAAAGTTCATTTATTTCAGTAATGCAACTTAAAAGCTGAACCTAATATATGAGATAGACTCATTACATACAAAGCAAGACAGTTCAAGCCGTGATGTGTCATAAGTGAGATGATTATAGCTTACAGCTCATGAAAACCCCAAATCCACAATCTCAGAAAATTAGAATATTGTGAAAAGGTTCAATAATCTAGGCTCAAAGTGTCCCACTCTAATCAGCTAATTAAGCCATAACTCCTGCAAAGGGTTCCTGAGCCTTTAAATGGTCTCTCAGTCTGGTTCACATCCTTAGTGTTAGTACCCTTTCTGACGACTGGACTGTCAACACGTCTTTTGGTAGTAACTGTGGGAGGTATTCCTCCCTTTCGGAGTTTTCCATTAACGTTTTCTTCAACCTACAAGGGTTTCACGACATAGTTTCGTGTAATTATCTTTGTTATGTGGAAGGGAAAAGTGTGGAAGAAAAAGGTGCACAAGCAGCAAGGATGACCGCAGCCTGGAGAGGATTGTCAGGAAAAGGCCATTCAAAAGTGTTGGAGGGAGTGGACTGAGGCTGGAGTCAGTGCATCAAGAGCCACCACACACAGACGGATCCTGGACATGGGCTTCAAATGTCGTATTCCTCTTGTCAAGCCGCTCCTGAACAACAAACAACGTCAGAAGCGTCTTACCTGGGCTAAAGAAAAACAGAACTGGTCTGTTGCTCAGTGGTATAAAGTCCTCTTTTCTGATGAGAGCAATATTTGCATCTCATTTGGGAACCAAGGACCTAGAGTCTGGAGGAAGAATGGAGAGGCACACACTGCCAAAAGCACCAAAACCTGGTTCAATGACAGTGGGATTACTGTGCTCGATTGGCCAGCAAACTCGCCTGAACTGAACCCCATAGAGAATCTATGGGGCATTGCCAAGAGAAAGATGAGAGACATGAGACTGAACAATGCAGAAGAGCTGAAGGCCGCTATTGAAGCATCCTGGTCTTCTATAACACCTCAGCAGTGCCACAGGCTGATAGCTTCCATGCCACGCCGCATTGAGGCAGTAATTGCTGCAAAAGGGGCCCAAACCAAGTAGTGAGTACATATGCATGCTTATACTTTTCAGAGGTCCAATATTGTTCTATGTACAATCCTTGTTTTATTGATTGCATGTAATATTTTAATTTTCTGAGATTGTGGATTTGGGGTTTTCATGAGCTGTAAGCCATAATCATCACAATTATGACAAATCACGGCTTGAACTATCTTGCTTTGCATGTAATGAGTCTATCTCATATATTAGGTTCACCTTTTAAGTTGCATTACTGAAATAAATGAGCTTTTGCACGATATTCTAATTTTTCGAGTTTCACCTGTAGTCACAACTTTCTCTTCACATTAATAAATTTGCTTAAAGCACATCATACTACTCTTCTCTAGGATGGGACAGGAGGGTATCAAAACAACACTTGATGGCAACATTACCCAACTCTTCAACTCTTTCAGTTTCACAAAATGCAGCCTGTTTATGAAATCTCACAAATCCAAGCAAAAGGTAGTCTTTTCCAGGGAGTTCCACAAACAGTTTGCAACTATTTCAAACCATAAACAGTTCTCTGAAGCAGGTCAGACAGAAAAGCAACCACTTGACTAAGATTGATTTTAAAAAATACATATATCAACTTATTTCACAATTTTTGTTAACCCAGAAATTAACTCTTAGAAAGCCACATATTCTATATTGTTTGAAATGGTGAAGTTAATTAGAATCAAGTAAACTTTAAAAGATTGTCACAGCATCCACATAGCATGTGATATTTTTTCAGATTCTATCAAAAATACAATTGTTTACAAGCTTTAATTCTGATATGGAATTATCTGTACTTGAAGATAAGGCTAATCCTACCTTTTATTCAATTTAGAAAGGGTTCAAAAGGGGCGTTGGTCTTACCTGAACGCCATTTCTCAGCATGATGATGGATAATCCACTTGATTGGGTTTCCTGAAGTCCCTTGTACCCAATAAGACTAAGTCTGAGATAGCCACGCCTCCTGCCTGGCCGCACATGCCCAGTTCCAACGGAGGCGAAGCAACAGACAAAGTCAGGCGTGTTGTTCTCCAGACCCCTATCACCGTGCCCATGAACCCATGAAAGAAAAGGGGCGGGGGTGGATTATCCATCATCATGCTGAGAAATGGCGTTCAGGTAAGACCAACGCCCCTTCTCCAGCATGAGGGATGGATAATCCACTTGATTGGGACATACCAAAGCTCGCCTGTCCCTAGGGAGCAGAGGACCATATCGAGTTTTGGGAGCACGCACACGCTGCTTACAAACTTGTGGATGCTCTGATCCTCAGGGCTCTACTCGACTTCCAGGGACCTCAGATCCTCGGGCCCGGGACCATCGGCTGATGTTGTGCAACGCCAGGTCCGTAGTAAATAAGGCCCCCCTCATTCAAGAGCTGATCCAAGAGGGGGGAGCGGACCTGGCAGGTATTACCGAGACCTGGTTGGGCATGGAAGGGGGAGTTCCCCTTGTTGATCTAT